>NW_027040781.1:37500-92500 GCF_037179485.1 Ochlerotatus camptorhynchus | reverse complement strand
ACATAAATTCAGCAGTCTACTAAATTTTCAATAGCGACCAAAAATATCCAGTAGTACCGTCCCAATGACGGTAGATAAAATTGATAAATATCAGATTTCTAGCGATGGGCCCAATCTTAGATCTATAGGCCAACATTAGAGCCATTTCCCCTATATAGATTTTTTGGAAGTTTCATGATATTTTGAGAAGTTCTCGGAACTTTGCCGATGATCAGAGATCTTCATAACAGTTTCATTAACGTATGAAAAATTGCAGGAACTTCACGAATTTTGCGATTCTTCAGAAAGAATGCGAGGTATTTAGCGAATTTTATTAATATGATTAAAATTTTCCGAAACTGTGAAAAATTAGTGAATTTCAGGAAAGATTAAGGTGAACCGCTGTGACATCTTTAGTCTCGGAACCATTTCGAAACTTTAAGCGCACAAATATCAGCTTCTACGACACGTGCAACATTTAAATTGTTACTCCACGTTTGCTGCACTGCAGCATCCACGAAGAAGCAATTTCAGGTGAAATGGGGCACCGATTTCCTAGATTTGTTTTAACTGAAAATTCGAAGTGGAAATGCATGTATAGCCTACGTGGCGGCCATTTGTGGACTCTATAAGGAATCACCATAAGAACCTCATAGAAGTCCAAAGAAGTGGAGGGAGAATGAGAAATTTTTGTCGAAGTGCCGTGAGCTTCAATGAAGTTTTCAAAACTTCAGGAAAATTGTGGGAACCTCAAGGAAGATCATGGAACTTCAAGGTAATTCAATTAACTTCAGTAAAATTACGGGAAGTTTAAAAAAAGAAACTTAAGAAAATTAAAGGAAATCTACAGAACTTAAAGGAAGTTCAGCAGTCTTTCTGGCAGTTCCAATTAGGGGTTTCATCCGGTAATTTTACTACTGTTCGTATTTTTATTTTAAAATTGAATACTTTTCAGGACGTTCAAGATCTTTCAGAGAACCATTCCGCTAACTGATTGCATACGCTACCTAATTCATCACTTCAGAATAAGTGATTTCGAAAAAATCGTGGAGTTTTTGGATCTTTTTTACGAGTTGACCACCTTTACGGATGCTCCGGATCTTCCTGAGGATCGTTTCGTGGCCACCAGAGTACTCATACTGGTTTCAAATTCAAATTCATTCATGCAGCATCACAACAAGAAAATTTAAAAAATTCTAGATTTTTTTTTTCTAGCTCTCCACATTTACGGATGTTTCTGGTCTTCCAGAGGACCGCTTTGCTCTTCCTTCGGTCCACATTTTTGCCCGAGATCCAAATTCGTTCATACATCATATTCAACAATTTTCAAATGAAAAACAAAACTGACGTTTCACGATTAGCAACGCTTGGGTCGGTTGCTATCGCGCTGCTAGATGTGTCAACCTGATTTTCACCGAGAGGCAGATCCGGCTATTTCCTGCACTTGAATAGAAACCCCCCGGTGCGGCTTTGGCGTTATGGTGGAGGTTGCTAAAACAGCTTTAGTAACGCATTGGTGCGGGTGCTCTTAGAATAGGAATGATTGATATTAAATATGTACCTATGAATATGAGTATTTTTGGAATCGAGATGACTTCTAGAGGCCGAAATCGATGTCCAACGCCATTTCGAAAACCAAGATGGCGGCTCTCGATTTAAGAAACAACGGGAAATACTGTTAAATACCCATCAATAGGGTTCTTTTTTTGGTTTCGGGATGACGTCTAAACGTAGGAAATCGATGTCCAACGCCATTTTGAAATCCATGAGGACGGCTTCTGATTTAAGAAAATATGGAAAATATTGTCAAATACCCATCAATATGGGTATTTTGGAATCGGAATGATGTCTAAAGGCGGGAAGTAGATGACCGACGCCATTTTGTAATCCAAGATGGTGGCTTCCAATTTTAGAAGAAGTGGGAAATACAGTCAAATACCCATCAATATGGGTATTTTTGGAATTGGAATGAGGTCTAAAGGCTGGAAATGGATTTCCGACACCATTTTGAAATCCAAGATGGTGGCTTCCGGTCTCAGAATTTTGTTTTTTTTTTAAATACTGTCAAATACCCATCAATATAGGTATTTTTGAAATCGGGATGACGGTCAGAGGCCAGAAATCGATGTACAACGCCATTTTGATATTCAAGATGGTGGCTTCCAATTTCAGAAAATGTTCGAAAAACTGTCAAATACGCATCAATATGGGTATTTTAGTAATCGGTATGACGTCCAGTAACCGGAAAGCGATGTCTGACGCCATTTTGAAATCCAAGACGGCGGTTTCAATTTTTTGTTTATGGTACAGAAGGAAAACTAGTAAAAGTGAAGCTTCTCATCAGTCTTTTCTCCCATTGACACAGAACAATCACTTTTTTCCAATAAACAATACAAAAAAATGGAACTACTAGTGAGTTGAGTTCTTTTAAGGGAATGCGTTTGCCGACTCAGATTTACAACTTAAAGCTAAACTGAAAACATAAATGTTCAATTTTTATGCAACTTGTTGAATGAAGATTGACGTGTGGCAGGGTTCGTTGAAACTTGGAGATGGTGTTCCACAAGTCTGTTGAACAGGTATGGAGTCCAGAAGGATAGGATTGGTTAGAGGTCATAGGTGCAGGCTGCAAGATCTGATGAAGAGCTGGTGTTCCACACTGAAGAACAGACGAGGATCCCACAAGCTTCTGAATAGATAGTTGCTGAAGATGCAGGCGCAGAGATGGTCGAATATTGTCAGGAAAACGACTCCTGAGTCTCCTGAGGGCATTCTCTTTCAGTCGAATCAGTTTCAATAAATCAAAATTCATCTACAGACAGTGACCTTTCATTTTTTCCTCCAGTGTAACACTTCTTGTGCAGTGATTCAATAAAGAGTTGTACAAAGCCTATCGTTCGCATTAATTGTTGAAGTAAACTGTGCAACAGAATGGATACACATCTCATTGAATCGCTCATGATCGATGATTTGTTTAGAGTATATGTTTATATTTAAGAAAAACTTGTGAGGTTGTGTATAAGACACTGACACTTTGGTGTCTGGGAACACAAGTGACACACTGATCGCAATACTTGTGTGGTATAGTTATTATCGATTAGCTGTGATTTGACATGACCCAGATATGTTTGTGGGAACATGCCATGTAAGAAATATGAATAAGCGCATCCAACTTGCGCGTGGGAATGTTCAATGGATTTGTTTACTTTGGTTTCAAGTGCGTTCTAAATTTCATTAGAAAACATTAAGATCACTGATTTAGGATCTTGGGAAAATCTGTTACAGTACACTTCTCATGCATTTTTTCTTGATATTGGTTTAAAATACGGTTTAGGTGACCTATTTTTTCGGTTCTATGCACTTATTGTGGATTTCATACTTAGTAAAACTTGGCTAAATTCAGAACCTCATAAAAATTTAAATTAATTAAATTAAATTGAATAATCTATTACATTTGCATCCCAAATTGCAATCTGATTTGATTAATAAGATTAAAATAGGAACATATGCAAGTTCCCCACCTTAATTTTAGATTTCTGGAGCGTTTTTAAGGAAATTATTACATAAAAAATGTTTCTCTAAAGCGTCTTCGCAATAAATGTTGTGGGATAAAAATTTCCATAAAATACGTAATTTTTTCAAGTAGCTCCAAAATTAACTTTAAATTAGATCTCTGAAGCAAAGAAGAGTGTGAACGTTGTATTTTATGATAATGTAACAGGCAGTTGTGTTTTCCTTATCAGAAGACGCTACTTACTTTTAATATTGATCGAAATGTTGGTTTGTATGTCAGTGAAATAGGGGAAAAGGGGTATAACGATCATACGGGGTGATTTAAGCACCATTTTGTTCTCCAATTTATACTCAAAGACAGATTACCGTTCTGAACTATACAGATTCCAAAGTGATCTTTTCCATGCCACATTTTTTTAAGTGTCGCTCAATGCATTTGATAAATTAGATCTTCCAGGTTTACAAATTTCAAAAATACTTCCAAGTCATTCAAGCCTTACACAAGTTCGCAAGTTCTTCTTTACCGGTCGTTTAAAAAGGAAAATAAAAGTCCTTCCAGAAGGTTGCTAAAATTCTTATAAAAAATTGATCTTTCCAGTACAAGTCTTAAACTTAAGCCTCTGCATAACCATGATTAAATCAAAATTATAACTTGGGAGGAGAGCTTCCAGTTCTTCAAAATACTTTTTCAGTCTTTTCAAAATACCTTTTAGATCTAGTCAGATGTTCTTTTAGGTTGTTTAACCCGTAAAGTACCAGGACGAACGAATTGTTTTCAACAAACTCGTTCTCAGCAATGCCTCATCAGATTTTCATGAACTTTGGTTTTTATTCAAGGGGAATAGTTGAACTAACTTTTGTCGTAGGTCCTGGCTGAAACATTCCATGGAGTGCAACATAACAAGCTAAAGTGAATATTACTATTCCAACGTTTCAGCTGGTTACTGGGATCAGTAAGCAACTGTCTAGTCGCGTCTTTCATAGGCATCTTTGGATTCATCCTTGCTCCAATCAGACGTCGTGATATATCGCAGAGGAGGTGGATATCGTCGGTTGTTGCGGCATTCTCTCCTTCGTCGGTGAGGGAATTCACCCACACTCGCTTGTCCCGTCTGCAATTGCGGTTTACTTGCTTCTCTAGAGCCGACTACGGTTGACAGGCTTCGTTCATGGCTCCTCTGGTTCTCACCCGCTCTATCGCGGTTTTTGCTTCTTTTGGGGTATAAAACCGGATTCCACGGATTTCCCGGAACCGATGCCAATGTGTCCATTAGAGGTGGGCGCTTCGTTCTCGAACGGTTCAGAAGAACTAGGTCCCGGCAGTGAGTGAAAGAACTGTAGTTCTTTTTTTTAAAGAACGGAAGTTCTGAATTAGAGTGGTAGTTCACAATAAGAGTGTATGTCGCTCTCGTTCGTTCTGAGTGGTGAGTACTCCTGGTATGAACGAGAAAGAACGAACGAAGAGCAAGAACGAGAAAGAATGAACTGAAAAGACTGAGAACGACATGTACACGGAACCGTAAAATTACCCAAAAATTAAGTTATGTTCACTCATCTCTCATGTTCCGTTCAATAAGCTAATTTTCAGTAAATCGCTTATAGTAGTTTGCATTTGGCTACGGCAAAAATAATAATTTACTCGTATGTATTTTCTACCCAAAATTAAGTTCAATTGCCTCAAATTTGAGAATATCTCATATACTCACTAGTAGCCTATTGAACGATAGTCATGAGAAAGTCGAAACTCTCGTTCCGTTTTTGACAACAGCAAAAAGTGAGAGTGGGATGCAAAACTCAAAATTACCCAAAATTAAGTAAAAAGAACTTAATTTTAGGGTATTTTTTTTTTCTCTATGCAGGTATATTTTCGGTTTCATGCAAGATAACGAGAGAAAGAATTGTTTGGTTTGGTCTTGTTTTCGCATGCACGTAAATGACGGACACTGTTTGAGTAAAAATATAGAAAATAGTTTCCATTCTAGCGACTATGTTTACTCTAACGATGTTTATTTATCTTATAAGCGTGTGTGTAGAAGGAGGTAAAACATCACTTTTGCGCGAAAATTCGTCCCGTCCCGTCATTTGAAAAATAAAATGGATAGTGAGTAAACTCAAACCCATCCATGCACTCGTCTATTGTGACAATAAGTTCTCCCGTTGTTCGCTCGGCAGATAATGAAGTTATGAATGGATTAACATTTATCTCTATTTTTTAAATTAACGTTGAGGGCATTTCAAGCTGAACATTGCATTAGGTCCTAAGTAACATTAATCGATTGTCTTCGTCGGCTTTCTCTTCCGTTAATAACTTGAGCACATAACCGTTTCTTATTGTGTTTGTCGTGTTAGATGGTAGATTAAAGCTTCTTTTATCGGTCTGTGTACTGAAAATACCTGGAAATGTCTTTACATGGCCGTGGGGATGCAAAGAGAATCTGTCAATGTTACTCAGGGCCTAATGCAATGTTTAGCTTGATTTGTTCTTCACGCACAGAGTGATAGTTCCTCATGGATTTTTTTCTTCAGTAGAGCAACAGAGTAAGGAATAGTCTGCCATGTTTCACGCACGAATTTCCTATAGGAGAAAAGAGATAGAGCATCCCCGTCATTGCGAAACGCTTATGCTCTGTCAATAATTATTGATTCATTTGTTCAACAGAAGTAAGAAGCTGTGAGAATAAACGTCATTCATTGTAAAAGAACACCATTCGCTGCCATACGGAATTCTTCTTTCTCGCGTAGTGTGAATTAAAAATCACTTAATAGTCATACCTATTCCGTGCTCAATATTATCGTTGTTTTTGGATAGTAAGTGACGAATTCGGATACAATTTTAAATATGATAAATCAATTGTATTTAGATCTACAATGGCTGGTCGAGTAAAAGCTGTCAGTGGCATCTGGTACCATTTTGTGAAGCAGGATGATGGTAAAGGAAAGTGCCGTTTTGCCATACTGCAATAGCAATGTCTTCCGGTTCCAATGCTAATTTAAAACGGCATTTGAGAAGCAAACACCCTTCGATTCCTATGGAAAGGAGCAGCACCAGTAACCAAGACGATGTTTCTGAGACAACATCCGAACAGAGCTCCTCATCGAATATTTCTCGAGAGAACAACGCGCAAATTGCATCAAGTGAGAAGAAATCGATCCACCCAAAGCTTTATACTGTAATGCAAGAAATTCTTTGCATCCCCGCTACCTCCGTACCATGCAAACGCATTTTTTTCTAAAACAGGACAGATATGTCAACGAAAGAAGGAGCAGATTGAAGGCCACGAACGTTTCGAAAATAATTTTCATTAATCATAACCTTTAAGAAAATCGTGGTATTATGTAACTGTAGAAACGATCACCGAATATGAATCATTGAATACAATCCAAACTCAAATATGATTTCAAAAATATAGGTTGTCTTATTTAGAAGAAAAAGTTGCTTGGAAATTATTAAATTGAATGAAATTTATGTTTGCAATTTCTATTTTTTTTTTCAAACAAACAAATAACAAAAAAAAATCTGTAAGAGCGAAGAACGGTTCCAAAGAACTAGTTCTTTATGTGGAATGGTTCTACAAGGAACGGTTCTGTGAACTGAACTGTTTTGCCCATCTCTTTCTCCTGATTTCAGTGATCAAACCTTGTCATTTTGGCATAATATGATATCATAACCTCAATGAAATTATATTCCAACAAACCGTTCGCTGGAATTCACAGATCCGCGTTCCGGAACCGATGCCAAACTGGCCAAAATCATCTCAAATCATCTTCATTCACTTGATTCTACCTATTTGACATGATTTGACATGCCACAAGATACGTTTGCCTGAGATATTACTATGTCCTACAGAATCGATTTCTGGGACTCCGGGTACCGATAATATCGTAGCCATATGTTAAAGAAATATCTAAATTCAGTCTTACTAATCATATTTCATCTATCTGATATCATTTGCTGCACCAGACAACCGATTCGCGTGAAAATTTAAAACATTTAGTCAACATGGTTAAAAAGGTACAAAAAAACACAGACATATTTACATCTCCCAAGAACGAGGAGGATTCTAAGGGGGCGGTACCTACGACAAAAGTTAGTTCAACTATTCCCCTTGTATAAAAACCAAAGTTCATGAAAATCGGATGAGGCATTGCTGAGAACGAGTTTGTTGAAAACAATTCGTTCGTCCTGGCACTTTACGGGTTAAAGAGCCCTTCCAGGTTTGAACACTCTCCACTTGTTTTAGAAGATCTCCCTAGTATTTTTAGAACTTGAAAGCATCGTAAACTTTATAATCCTGGAGCTTTGAAAAATATCATCTAAGTCTATTCAAAAGACGTTCCAGGTCTTTAAACCTTCCAGATGTTCCATGTCTTTAGTCCTTCCAGGAGTTCTAAGCAAATTTTCCACATATTTTCAGATCATCTTCCATGTATATTGAAAATACCTTCAACAACTTTTCAGCCTAACATTTCTGACTTGGATAAAGCTAGTCTCTAATCCTATGGTAATACATCTTCCAAACAATACCTCAATATGTATTTTCACCAAAAGGTGCACAATTCTCTCGCTCACAATCATTCTCTTCAACTTTCAAATTCCATGTACGTCACAGTATGAACGTCACTCATTTTTCGTTATTTTTTGTTTATGATTTCCGCACACAATAAAATGCCCCTCCATTTTGCACGCTCACGCCATACACTCGCCGAAAGGTAGCCGGCCGGAAAGTGTGACCATAACCGTCACGGATCACACTATGCCTCCATCGCTGGTCGCTGGTGGTCAATTTGGTGTGTGTGTGAGAGCAATGACTGTGAAAAGGAAAGACTCATGCAGAATAAATTAGCACCCCCTGTTTGGAGTTTTGATCCGGGGGCCCCGTAGGCTGGTGATGGCATTGCTGTCCATTCAAAGCGACGCTACGCCGGAACACGGTTGGTTGGTTGGTCGGTTGGTTGTGGACCTTTTTCGAGCGCGATAAAATATAAAATAGCGTATGGATGCGCCATGATGCTGGCTGGCCGAGAGACGGGGGGAGGGAGACATGCAACTTTAATCCATTCAAATTCATCTGGCGTCAGCCATCAGCTCGGGATAACGATGCCCACCACCCCCAAGCAGGGGGAATGAAAAACAGCCAACTCATCAAACTAATATGCCGCTGTTGCCGTTTTAATTACATTCTCTGTTTTAGAATTTAGCGATGACGGATTATCTCGTGATGACGGTCAAAGCGAACGACAGCGACAAGGGAACGAACGGCAAAGTTTTGTACCATCTGCAGGTAAGTGTGTCGGGGGCTTTGGGTGGGAGTGTCATTTCATCAAAATGAGGAGTGTAATTCATTAGAAATTTGAATAAGTGCTTCAATGGGGTTGGGGAGATAATGCTGAGTTTAATGTGGCTGAATCCCAAAAAGCATTTTATACCCTGGCATTCAGGCTGCAGGAGTTGATTGGAAATGTGCTGGTGGTCCATTTGAATCAAGTGCTTGCGAGTTCAACCGAACAGGGTGTAATGTTTTCTAAATGATGATCTTCTCATCAGATTTCCCGACGTATCCATGGTGGCATCCCAGGTCATCTCAGAAAATATCTAGAGTCTTCCCAGAAGACCTTCTAAAACTTCTCTATCTTTCCAGAAAAAATTTCGGGTCTTCACAAAAACCCTCTTCCGAGAAGATATGCTAGATGTTCTAATAAGATTTTTGAGATTTCCTCCCGTTATCTATCCAAGTTTTCCAGAAGACCTTGCGGATTTTCCCGGAAGCCTTTCTGGTGCTCCTAGAAAAGCATCTAGGAACTCGCAGAAAACTTCTCAAGTTTTCTCATGTTTTCTTCTGATTCTTCCCAGATGACCGCTTGTGTCATCAGAAGACCTCTTGGATCTTCCTAGAAGATCTTCTTGGTCCTTCGACAGTTTCCCCAGAAAATATTGATTGTTTCCAGATGATTGTTCACAAAAGATCTTCTGTCGGATATTCTCACAATATTTCTCAGATCTTTCCAGACGAGCTTCTTGGTCCTCTCAGAAGACTTCTCAAGTTTTCCAAGAAAACCGTCTGTTTCTTTCCGGGTCTATTCAGAAGTCGTGAGTCTTTCTGCTTCTTGGTCCACTCAGAAGTCTTCTCCAGTTTTTTCATAAAATCTGGTTTCTTCTTAAATGACCTCATGGGTCTTCCCAGAAGACCTAATGAATCTACCCAGAAGAACTCCCGAGCCTTCTCAATAAAAGACCCAAGTTTTCCCAGAAGACCTCTCGGGTTGTGCAAGCAGAGCTTCTAGGAGCTCGCAGAAGACTTCTCGAATTTTCCCAGCAGACTTTCTGATTCTTCCAGATGATCTCATGGGTCTTCACAGAAGATCTTTTATCAGGTATTCTCAGAAGACCTACCAGGTATTCCTATAAGATTTCTCAGATGTTCCCAGAAGTGCTTCTAGGTCCTCTCAGAAGCTTATTCAGATTTCCAAGAAAACTTTCTGTTTCTTCACAGATGACCGCGGGTATTTTCAAGAAAACACATAAGTTTTCCCAGCTGACATGCTGAGTCTTCCCAGAATACCTCTTGGGTTTTCTCAGAAGACCTTCTGTTTTTTTCCAGAAGACCTTCTAATCCTCGAAAGACCTCATTGGTCTTCTGTGAAGCCCTCATAGGTCTTCTCTGAAGCCCTCATGAGTCTTCTCAGAAGAGCTCGCGGGTCTTCTCCGAAGTCCTTATGAGTCTTCTTAGAAGGCCTCGTGGGTCTACTCAGAAGACCTTGTGGGTAACTTCATGGGTCTTCCCAGAAGACCTCATCGATTTTCCCAAAAGACCCCATCGATCTTCCCGGAAGATCTCATCGGTCTTTCCAGAAGAGCTCATTAGTCTTCCCAGAAGACCATTGGTCTTCCCAGAAGACCTCATTGGTCTTCCCAGAAGACCTCATTGGTCTTCCCAGAAGACCTCATTGGTCTTCCCAGAAGACCTCATTGGTCTTCCCAGAAGACCTCATTGGTCTTCCCAGAAGACCTCATTGGTCTTCCCAAAAGACTTTATTGGTCTTCCCAGAAGACCGCATTAGTCTTCCCAGAAGACCGCATTAGTCTTCCCAGAAGACCTCATTGGTCTTCCCAGAAGACCTCATTGGTCTTCCCAGAAGACCTCATTGGTCTTCCCAGAAGACCTCATTGGTCTTCCCAGAAGACCTCATTGGTCTTCTCAGAAGACCTCATTGGTCTTCCCAGAAGACTTCATTGGTCTTCCCAGAAGACTTCATTGGTCTTCCCAGAAGACCTCATTGGTCTTCCCAGAAGACCTCATTGGTCTTACCAGAAGACCTCATTGGTCTTACCAGAAGACCTCATTGGTCTTACCAGAAGACCTCATTGGTCTTACCAGAAGACCTCATTGGTCTTACCAGAAGACCTCATTGGTCTTACCAGAAGACCTCATTGGTCTTACCAGAAGACCTCATTGGTCTTACCAGAAGACCTCATTGGTCTTACCAGAAGACCTCATTGGTCTTACCAGAAGACCTCATTGGTCTTCCCAGAAGACCTCATTGGTCTTCCCAGAAGACCTCATTGGTCTTCCCAGAAGACCTCATTGGTCTTCCCAGAAGACCTCATTGGTCTTCCCAGAAGACTTCATTGGTCTTCCCAGAAGACTTCATTGGTCTTCCCAGAAGACCTCATTGGTCTTCCCAGAAGATCACATTGGTCTTCCCAGAAGACCGCATTGGTCTTCCCAGAAGATCACATTGGTCTTCCCAGAAGACCTCATTGGTCTTCCCAGAAGACCTCATTGGTCTTCCCAGAAGACCTCATTGGTCTTCACAGAAGACCTCATTGGTCTTCACAGAAGACCGCATTGGTCTTCCCAGAAGACCTCATTGGTCTTCCCAGAAGACGTCATAGATCTTCCCAGAAGACCTCATTGGTCTTCCCAGAAGACCTCATTGGTCTTCCCAGAAGACCTCATTGGTCTTCCCAGAAGATCACATTGATATGTTGTCCCTCTATCTGTTAGTATTAGCCACTTGGCTTTCGGTATGATAAAATCAACTCAACTGCTCGCCTCCGTGTCAGAACTAAGAATCATTTTATTACTTCTCTCTTATGCTAACTTAACCTACCTAGCGGTGGCGGACGTGACCCTTTCTGCTGGATCAGCACAAACTGCGTTCGCTGCCCGAGTGGCGTGATCGCGTTTATGCTGATCTTTTTGTTTACATACATTTTATCGTCCGTCTGCGCATTGCTTGCGCAGGGCCGTATCCACCACACGCCCTATCCGAATGAAATTTAAAAATTTATTCAACAGAATAAGTTTTTAAATTGTTTTTGAATTATTTATGTTGAGTTTTTTTTTTTGTATCAAGATTGTATAATATAATTGTTTTACTATATAAATGTGTGTAACATAATTGTATATAATTGTAATATAGATGTATTAGTTATGAAAATGTGTTTGTAATATGTTTTTGAATTATTTATGATGTGTTTTGGTACCAAACTTGTATAATATAACTGTGTCTACTATATAAATGTGTGTAAAATAATTGTATATAATTGTAATATAGATGTATTAGTTATAAAAATGTGTTTGCAATATCTTTCTCTTTTTTTTTTTTTTTTTTTTTTTTTTTTTTTTTTTTTTTTTTTCGGTATTGTTGTTTCCACATTAAGAAACTATTTCGAGTTAAAAAAATTTTAATCCTATCCTTATGAATGATATCCGTGTTATTCCCTATTTGGATCTTTATATTGGAACCTAACTCCTCAAGGATCCTTATGAATGATATCCGTGTTATTCCCTATTTGGATCTTTATATTGGAACCTAACTCCTGGCAGGATCGCCATGATATGTTGTCCCTCTATCTGTTAGTATTAGCCACTTGGCTTTCGGTATGATAAAATCAACTCAACTGCTCGCCTCCGTGTCAGAACTAAGAATCATTTTATTACTTCTCTCTTATGCTAACTTAACCTACCTAGCGGTGGCGGACGTGACCCTTTCTGCTGGATCAGCACAAACTGCGTTCGCTGCCCGAGTGGCGTGATCGCGTTTATGCTGATCTTTTTGTTTACATACATTTTATCGTCCGTCTGCGCATTGCTTGCGCAGGGCCGTATCCACCACAACATTGGTCTTCCCAGAAGACCTCATTGGTCTTCCCAGAAGACCTCATTGGTCTTCACAGAAGACCGCATTGGTCTTCCCAGAAGACCTCATTGGTCTTCCCAGAAGACGTCATAGATCTTCCCAGAAGACCTCATTGGTCTTCCCAGAAGACCTCATTGGTCTTCCCAGAAGACCTCATTTGTCTTCCCAGAAGACCTCATTTGTCTTCCCAGAAGACCTCATTGGTCTTCCCAGAAGACCTCATTGGTCTTCCCAGAAGACCTCATTGGTCTTCACAAAAGACCTCATTGGTCTTCCCAGAAGACCTCATTGGTCTTCCCAGAAGACCTCATTGGTCTTCCCAGAAGACCTCATTGGTCTTCCCAGAAGACCTCATTGGTCTTCCCAGAAGACCTCATTGGTCTTCCCAGAAGACCTCATTGGTCTTCCCAGAAGACCTCATTGGTCTTCCCAGAAGACTTCATTGGTCTTCCCAGAAGACCTCATTGGTCTTCCCAGAAGACCTCATTGGTCTTCCCAGAAGACCTCATTGGTCTTACCAGAAGACCTCATTGGTCTTACCAGAAGACCTCATTGGTCTTACCAGAAGACCTCATTGGTCTTACCAGAAGACTTCATTGGTCTTCCCAGAAGACCTCATTGGTCTTCCCAGAAGACCTCATTGGTCTTCCCAGAAGACCTCATTGGTCTTCCCAGAAGACCTCATTGGTCTTCCCAGAAGACCTCATTGGTCTTCCCAGAAGACCTCATTGGTCTTCCCAGAAGACCTCATTGGTCTTCCCAGAAGACCTCATTGGTCTTCCCAGAAGATCTCATTGGTCTTCCCAGAAGACCTCATTGGTCTTCTCAGAAGACCTCATTGGTCTTCCCAGAAGATCTCATTGGTCTTCCCAGAAGATCTCATTGGTCTTCCCAGAAGACCTCATTGGTCTTCCCAGAAGACCTCATTGGTCTTCCCAGAAGACCTCATTGGTCTTCCCAGAAGACCTCATTGGTCTTCCCAGAAGACCTCATTGGTCTTCCCAGAAGACCTCATTGGTCTTCTCAGAAGACCTCATTGGTCTTCCCAGAAGACCTCATTGGTCTTCCCAGAAGATCTCATTGGTCTTCCCAGAAGACCTCATTGGTCTTCCCAGAAGACCTCATTGGTCTTCCCAGAAGACCTCATTGGTCTTCCCAGAAGACCTCATTGGTCTTCCCAGAAGACCTCATTGGTCTTCCCAGAAGATCTCATGGGTCTTCCTAGAAGACCTCATTGGTCTTTTCAGAAGTCCGCATTGGTCTTCCTATAAGACCTTTTTGATTTTCCCAGAAGACCTTTTTGATTTTCCCAGAAGACCTCATTGGTCTTCCCAGAAGATCTCATTGGTCTTCCCAGAAAACCTCATTGATAAATTTCCCGGGATGTCCCGAGTAGGAAACACTTCCTGACGACTTCCCAGGTCTTTCCAGATAAACAATCCGAGGTTTCCCAGATCACGTTCCAAGTTTTCCTAGAAAACCTCTCGGTTCTTCCTAGAAGGCTTTTATCTTCACATGAAAGAGCTTCTTGGATTTACCCAGCAGATCTTTAAAATCTTGGTGTTCTTGAATATTGTTTGGTCTCCTTAACTATAGCTATTTAAAGAACTCTATCTAATGTCGATTTTTACCCCCCACCCACCACCTCAGGTCAACAACCAGAACGTCCAGGAAACGGACGAGTTCGTCATCAACGAGATGTCCGGCGAACTGCGCATCCGCAAGCCTCTGGATCGGAAGAAACAATCCCGCTTCGAACTGATACTGGTTGCCCGGGACCAGGGAACGCCGGCTTGGTTCGAGACGCTCCGTTTCCTCACCGTTCTGCTGGTGGATGTCAACGAAAACCACCCGGAGTTCCCCGATGCTTCCAATCCGTACAAGTTCTTCATCGCTGAGAACAGCCCCCGGGACATCCGAATCGGCAAGATTCAGGCCTTCTACGATAGTCCCGATCCGAAGATCTACTACTACATGCTGCTGGGCAACGAGGACGGAGCGTTCTACGTGGACAAGCTCACCGGCGATATCTACACCAACAAGACGTTGGATCGGGAAGACACGGATGTTTTCGCGCTGTACATACAAGCTAGCAAGAAGCAGGATCTGTTGATTACCTCGCGGGATCGCATGATGATGAACATCAAGAAGCTGGAGCGGGACGGTACGGTGGCGAAGGTGTGGATTACGGTGCTGGATGTGAATGACAATCCGCCGGTGTTCAAACAGGAAGTTTACTATGCTGGCGTGAGTTCGAAGGCATCGATCAACGAGCTGGTAACGGTTGTCAATGCTACGGATAACGACTTGGGAGTTAATTCAACGATGGAGCTTTTCATCAGTGGATCCTATCTGTACAAGTATGGTGCTACAAAAACGACGGGAAGCATCGTGCCGAGTCCGTTCGCAATCAGCAGGGATGGCCGCATAACGACGGCCAACTACATGGCGGAGTACAATCAGGATCGGTTTATCTTGGAAGTGGTGGCGAAGGAGGTCGAATCGCCGGAGCGGGTTGCTACCGCCAAGGTGTACGTTTGGATCTTCAATCCGGAACAATTGGTGCGGGTGATTCTGTCCCGGCCACCGTCCGAGGTGCACATGGAGCGGGACGAGATCATCTCGGAGCTGTCGAATGCGACGCAGAAGCTGATCATTGTGGACGAGATCCGGTACCACGTGGACGGCCTCGGGCGGATCCGGATGGATTGGTGCGATATGTACTTCCATGCGATCGATATGAGCTCGCAGACGATCGTCCCGGTGGAGGAGATTCTGCGCGAGATCGACGCCAAGTACGACTTTCTACAGGTGAGTTAGGAATGGACGCGAGATGTAAAAAATCATTCTGGTAATTATTATTCAATCAATCATTAAAGGCACTTTAAATCAGTCATTCCCTGAGTGACGCTTCCAAATAACGCATTCAATGTAAATAACGTTTAAAATGCAAATGCGCTGCACCAAGCATCCATTAAAATTGAACCGATTCGCTTCGGCCACACAAACACACAAAGCATAAAACAATGACGATGTCATTAATGGTCTCAAACGACCCCCCCCACCCCTTCCTGTATAATTGAAGAGTGTGTGTGTGTGACCATGCACAGCCCTGAAGCATCATCACAAACCCGCTTCAGAGTCCTGGTATGGTCTGATACCCATTGAGAGCCCATCCTGTCACTGCACCCGAGCTCATCCACTTCACTTATAACGATATGCATTTTATCTCGCTTTGTACCTCGATACACAGGATTACAATGCCGGCTTTTCGATCGAGAACGTGGTCCCGGCTTACGCAACCAACGTACAGGACGAGTTCGACCTGGCCCTGGCTGCGATAATCGCTCTTCTGATAGTGCTGTTTGTCGGTGCCGTAAGCTTCATCGTACTGTGCTGCTGTCTCAAGCATTGGTAAGTACCGTTCCAGACTCTGTTTTCGATTTTGCATTCTTTAAGCTGTAATTAAAGTGCAAAATCAAAAGCGCTTTGTGCTGAACGTATTTCCGCATTTCCTATTCCATTTCATTTTCCCACCCACTCTCACCTACGCAAACAGGGTCATCACGATTCCAAACGAGACCAGAAGAAAGGACGCCCTGATCAAAAAGCAGATTATCGAAGATTTAAATACGACCGAGAATCCACTTTGGATTGAGCAGTAAGTCAATAGGACCAAGCATTCCTTTTTTCTTTTTTTTTTTGTTCCAGTAGACTCACAATCGATTTTCGATTTCCTCTTTTCTGTCTCCACCATCAGAAAATTAAAGCTCTACGAAGAGCAGGAACTGACGATGCAAGTGTTTTCCGAGCCGGAACTGACGCAACAGCAACAGCAACAGCACCAGCATCTGAACAACTCGAACAACACATCCTCGTCGATGGCCAGCCACCACCACCAGCACCAGCAGCAGCAGCAGATGCAACAGCAGGAGCAAGCGTTGGTCCTCGGGCTGGATCGACGGGACTCGTACCCGGAACTGTCCCAGGGGGGTGGCGATAACACGTACGCCACCATCCAGCCACGCAATTATGCGTCCAATCTGAGCACGGTGCTGGGCACCAGTGGGATTGGCGTTGGCGGCGGCGGCGGCGGCAGCGGTGGTGGCCCTGCAGGCGGTCTGAGCGGAGAAATGTCGGATTATGCGACACTGCGAAATAGCAGGGCACCTTCGGTGAGTTGTTAGGTTGGGTGGTGTGGGCGAGGGAGGGTTTCTCGGAAAAGCGTGTTTCGGTTTTTCGTAACATGTAAAACATGATTTCAATGGGGGGTGTGTGAGAGTGCATTTTTAGCAATCAATCGGAATGATACTCGTTTCACAGTGAGTTTTATTGAAAGTCGTATTTGAGGTGGGATTGAAACATTTATATAGATGGCACTTGATTCAATATCTAGTTCTTTGCTTCGAGTGATCAGGCTGTAATTTTAATCAGTTAGGCTTTTAATCTTTGCTGCATTTATCTGTTCCAGCAAAGTTAAGTATTTTTTAGCAAAAAATGTAACTAGTTTCCTAATTAGTGCTCCCTCAAAGGAGAATTTTCTCAGGATTTTACAAGTCTTTGCAAATTCATATTTAGTGAATTGCTAGTCCGTGTTAATGATGAGTATTTGTTATTGACTTTCTTAGACTTGTAGACAAGCAATTGCTCATCACTGCTAAAATTATGTTATTCGGAATTATGAAACTATTAGATATTATAACGATATTTTATATTTGTAAGATGCAGAAAGAGAACGTATAGACACATAACATATCAAGACCAACAATTGAAAAGGTCTCAACTCCATTTTGTAAACAAACCTTGTAAGGCCATTTTCTCGCGAACCGAAGTCCGCCAAGGCAAAACAACAGAATGAACAGGTAGGGGAAATTCTCCTCTACCCGATTGTGGTGTAGGTTTGCGAATGTAGGTTTCGGTTCGCGAGAAAATGGCATTACAAGGTTTGTTTACAAAATGGAGTTGAGGCCATTTCAATTGTTGGTCTTGATATGTGGATTTCGACTATCAAAAATCGACCCCATTTCAGTAATTTCAAGTGATATAGTAGGCCATCGATCTGTCAAATTGATTATACCAGCTGTAAGCAAAATTTTGCGGTTTATGCTGACCATCGTTCCATTCACAAGAATTTTGACCTGTAATACCCAAGGATTCATGCCTCGATATGTTTCTCAACTGCGGTCAAATGAACATTATTGCTCAAATCCCAACACAAAGCTCTACTTCAATTACGTTGTACTAAAAAACGTGGAAAAGTTGATCGAAAAGCCAAAAGGCGATCCTAACAGCATGACTAAGGTCCCAGTCTGGGACTTCCAGCTAGCAGTCTCAAAGTTACCAGGAACGGCTAAAGGATCAGAAACTGGAACACTTACCCTAGTTTTATTTCTAGCCTTTTTAGAAAAAAAAATCAACTTTTTTAATACAAACGTTAACATCCATCGACAGAATATTTCGTGATGCAATCAAAACGTTCACAAGTTGGCTTACTAAAAGAACAGTGAACCATTTTCCAACATACAACAATCCTTGAATCTACAAATTGGTTGCAGTAAGTAGCATTCAATTAACGTAATTTCTGTAATGAATACAATGCAATTCAACCAGGTCGAAGAGACGAAGAAATATTACATTTGTAAATAGGCAACATTATTGGTTAATAGATCTCTTGATTGGCTTCTGACCGACTTGAAAATACTAGTTAAAACTACAAGGGACAGCCCAATGGGGTTGTACGCAATGGAGACGGAGGACTACGTGGTCTTATATAATAAATCTTATTTGTTAACTGCAGCAGGAGCTTGTGTTTTGAGTAGGAATAGGAATTTGAGCGGGGTTCTCTCTGACGCGCTTGACGACTCACGGCGAGCTATTGATTCCGATCAATAGCAGTGTAGATTCTTTCTCCTTTTGTGCATGCTCATGTGGGCTGCAGCTCGCTGCTTGCAGGCAGTCTTTCGTTGTGTATTGGAGAACACCACCACTTACCACGCGGTGATTGAATAAACACCGTTTGGTGAGACCGGATGGAATTCAACTTTGAAATCTGTGTTAGGGAAATCGCTTTTCGCAGGCAATCGGTGATAATTTTAATTATCATAGCAACAGTTGCACATTCGTGCAATATTTCTATCGATTGGCCATCATTTCTGGATCAAAATCAGACCACTTTCATGCCGCGACCGACTTTGGTTTTTGAAATATCACCCCCAATGGTGCCTTAAAGTACATGGTATGTTAGATTTAAACATATCCAGATAGAGCTGGAATTAGGCATAACAGCTTTTGTAAACAATGACTTCTCTCGATGATTTTTAGGAATTCAAGGTACGACCACGCAAACTAACGTTGCTGTCGGGTAGAGGAAGTCTTACCCTACCTAACGGTGATGTTGATTTGCGTGGGCGAGCCTTGACCTTGAAGACATCATCTCAAAGAAGGCATTGTTAACAAAAGCTGTTACGCCCTAATTCCAGCTTCAATAGTGACATTATAAAAAAAATTATTAAATCTTAGATTTGACAGATCCGTAGAAATATATCTGATCGATTGGTGATAAAATTATTGAAATTGGTCCAGGGGCAGCTGCGTTATTAGCATTCAAAATCTTTCATAATTTTGTTACTTCTTCCATTTTTGGTTTTCACAAAGTGTACCCCCATATAGAAATCACTGACGTAGTCCTACGTTAAAAATCCTTTGATAAGCCCCCCGTAGAGCTAGTCGAAAAAAGAATGGCCGCATTGCCATGGCAATTTATAATTCACCTTTTCCGCCACTCTGTAACTCTTTACTCTTATCACAGAGAACAGACATCCAAGCTTAAACAAATTTATCGAAACATTAAGTGTAAGAATTAAAATTAAAATACGTTTAAACACTAGCGCCACCATACGGAATGTTGCGACTTGAGTTATGCTGGGTTTAGACTAGGCAAGTTAAATGATCAACTCAGTTGAATTCAATTGGCTTGCAAAGTTGAGCCTGGTTCAACTTTTTTCAATTCAAGTGAGTTGATCAAGTCAGTTGAATGGCATGGTTTACACGTTCAATTCGCGTTCAAGTCAGTTGAATTCAACTGACTTGATCAATTGACTTGCCCTGTTTAAACCCAGCTTTAAAGTGCGATTAATGAGTTATCTGAACTAAACTTTGGGTTGATCTTATTGACCGTGTATCCAAATGAACTGTCAAATCAGTTCAAAACAAACATGACAAAACAATGGAAATCAATCGAGTTTCTGCGGAACCATTATTTTGGAATAAAATACTAAGCTCTTTTACAGTTTCCGGTAGATCTACAACCGGTTTTCGTTCATATTTTGACTGAGCATAGCAGTCAGGAGCAAAACTGACTCTTTTTTTTAAGTTCACTGGCGGCGCATCTTCAAATGATTGAGTGAAGGTGTGAACTCTAATTAGCCCTCATTTAAATTCAGAAAAATGTAGTAAGATTTGAACACTGCTTACCATGCATCCGAAAGGCGCCGGTGGTGTAGTGGTAAGCGTGATTACCTCTCACCCCAGCAGGCCTGGGTTCAATCCCAGTCGGCGCCGCCGGGATGTTCTGACGCATAACATCTCTGATCACGCGTTCCTTCGGATGGGAAGTAAAGCCGTTGGTCCCCGGTTCATGCGTTGATGGGTCGATAGGTAGAGTCCAGGTGTGGGAGCTGCCTTCCTGGCACGTCGGTAGCATTGGTGCTCAGCACGGAAAACAAGATCGACGGAAAAAATAAACCAAAGGAAAAAAAAATACCATGCATCCGTTCATCCATGAATTCGAAAAACCTGCGGGAGGAAGTGGTCTGAATATAAATGTGTCGTTGAAAGTGGTTGGACTCCACGTGAGAAGAAAATCTCCTCTAGCTCGGGCAATTTAGCATCCTTAGGAAAATTGTGAAAAGATTTCCGCTTGGTAACACCTTATTTATTTGTGGACCAATGAAACTCGCACTTACGGCCCATGTTTTGATAGGTTTTAAACAAACAATGTTTTGCTCACAACAATTTTGACATTTATATTAAAATGACGTCTGCCGGTCATAGACGTCGATGGGCAGCGACACTAGCGCCACCACGATATTGCTAATTTCAAATGTCTATTCAAACTAGCAGTTTAATTTTCTTACACACTTTAGGAATTTGACTTGGATGTCTGTTCTCTGTGCTCTTATGGTAAAATATCATCAGCAAACGTCAGTCTGTGCATGAAACATGGTGGAAATTTCCCTACCCTTCCACTCTTATGAAAATCCCATAAGATACTGTCAATCTATGCGTGAAAAGACGGCGGCTCACTGGTACCATGGTGGAGTGAAGAGATAAGACAAAGTCCGCTAGACTTCATGTACAGACTGGCCGATGCTTGTGGGATTTTACCATAGGAGTAAAGAGTTGCAGAGTCGTCGTCCTCGTCAATGCCTACTGAGCATGCAACCATATATCTGCTTTCATTTCCACGATTTTCTCGAGCATGACAAACCACTCAAGTAAACCACCACGACGATTGTGTAGAGGAAGAGTCCTCCTTTCCGATAGAATCGGATTGAATTTGAACTACGAGAAATTCACGAAAGAAACAGTTGTTTACGTTTTTGAAATTGGTCCTTATGTACGCTCAGTGTTGTTATCACGAAAATTGTATTTTGACAGATCGATGGCCAACTATACCAATTGTACCACAACAACAACAACAACACAAAAAGGGGTCATCTTTTAGCCAGTTAATTAGCACGAAGTTCCACGTAATGTTATGTGGTATAGGACACAGAGTATCTCAATTAGGGATTAGCTATAACGATGAGCGCTGACTCATCGCGATTGCTCCTTACAGCTAAAATCACTAATTGTAAGGACTGTTCATTAATGAAAGTAGACACCTGTTTCTCAAAGGAAAATATTTATTTGTGAACAAATTCATAAGTTTACTTTATATAAATGAAAATCAACATACATATATCCGATTTCACGTGAGTTTGAATGTTTACTTCTTATTTCTGAAGAACGCTCGGACTTTTCTCTTGATCCGGCCCATTAGATTCTGCACAACCTTCTTCTTAACTTTCCGTTGTGCTGCAGACCAAATTTTCTTAAAGTAGTCCACAGAGCTTGCTTCTATTCCATCTTTCTTAAGATGCCGTTTAATTATTGCCCAGTATCTTTCGATAGGATGCAGTTCAGGGTAGTTGGGGGCATTTTCGAATTTTTCGACAAAATCGACTTTTTCCTTTCATAGTGAGCAGATGCCAGATCCGGCCAAAACAATGGAGGATCCGTATGCTTTCGGTAGATGGGTAGAAATACGAAGAACTCTTCAAGCCAAAGGGGAAAATGGCTTGCCACACCAAAACTTTTTTTTTTTTCAAATCTGTCCTCTGCTCAGCGTTGAAAATTTGCGGCCCGGGAAATGTACTGGTATTCAATTTGACGTACGTCTCGGCGTCCATTAAAATACGCCGGTTCGGCTTTTGAAGGAGAACGTCATACAAGTTTCGTGACCGTATTTTCGAAGAATCTTTCTGTGAATCCGTTCTTGTGGGTGCTTTTTGCTTCCTGTAGGTTCTGATATCGTTACTTTTTTTTTGATATTTTGCACAGTTCCGACGCTACTGTATAATGTTTTGGCTATTTTACGAACGGAACACGCTTATGCTATTTCAAGAGGCGTACTGCTGCCAGCTCTTTTTTCAGGTCCGATGCCCCCTTTTTGCACCCAGAACGCCAACGTTTCGGAAAACCATTTGTGCAGAATGAATCGGCGAGTTGATAAGCTAATCCGATTCATCGTTCGAAATTTCTCACTTTTTTTTTCAGGTGTGCTGCAATAATAAACAATATTTTTACACACTGAGCGAAAGTTCACAATTATTCGTTACGTTTTAACCCTAAACCATTGATAAGGTATCCACTTTCTTTAATGAACAGTCCTTAACCCTCTGAAAGCAAAATTGACATTATTTTGAACAATTTTACCTAGTGTCTGACTTTCCAACAGGTGCTTTCAAAAATTTGGTATTTTGTAATCGTAAAATTCAACATATTTGTAGTTCTCTGGCAAACGTTTAAGCTCAATTGATCATAAGTTAACAAAGTTACATCATGTCAAAGTTGACAATTTTGAACACAACTGTAGATGCCGAAATTTGATATCCGATGCCATTTTTGAATCCAAGATGGCGGCCATCGAGTTTCAGAAAAAAAAAAAGTGTCAAATACCCACAAAATGGGGTACTACGGGAACTAAGCGTAGATGCCTTAAATCGATATCAGATCCCATTTTGAATTACAACATAGTGGACATCGGGTAGATGCGTGTCAACCCCGTTCCGAAAATATCCATATTTTAGGGTATTTTACACTTTTCCTCAAATCGGAAGCCACTATATTGGATTTTAAACTGGCGTCGGATATCGATTTTCATTCACTAGACGTTATTTCGATTGCAAAAATACTCATATTGATGGGTATTTGACAGTATTTACCCCTTTTTTATTAAATCGGAAACTGTCATATTTGATTTCCAAATCGTGTCTGATATCGATTTCCTTCCTCTAGAAGCCATCTCTATTCCAAAAATACCTATATTGATGGGTATTAGACAGTATTTCCCACTTAAGACGTAGGACTACGTCTGTGATTTCTATATGCGGGTACACTTTGTTAAAACCGAAAATGGAATATGTAACAAAATTATGAAAGATTTCGAGCGTTAATAACTCAACTGCCCCTGGACCAATTTCAATAATTTTATCACCAATCGATAAGATATATTTCTACGCATCTGTTAAATTTAAGACTTTATCATTTTCCAAAATGTTACCATTGAAAATTGCACGAATGTGCAACTGTTGCTATGATAGTAAAAATTATCATCGATTGCCTGCGAAAAACTAACACAGATTTCAAAGTTGAATTCCATCCGGTCTCACCAAACGCGTGGTGAGTGGTGGTCTTTTCCAGTACACAACGCAAGGCTGCCTGCAAGCAACGAGCTGCAGCCCACATGAGCATCCATAGATGGAGGAAGAAGCCGCACCGCTATTGATCGGAATCAGGAGCTCTTCGTGAGTCGCTGCGGGCCATCTATGTCAAGCGCGTCATACTAAAGAGTATAATCAGAGAGAACCCCGCTCAAATTCCTATTCCTACACAAAACACAAGCTCCTGCTGCAGTTTACATTTAAGATTTATTATATAAAACCACGTAATCCTACGTCACCATTGCGTACAATCCCATAGGGCTGTCCTTTGTAGTTTTTCTGAAATCGGAACCCACCATCTTTGATTTCATAATGGCTTCGATTATCGATTTCCAGCCTCGATTCAAAAAATATCTATATTTTGGGTATTTGACAGTATTTCCCACTTTTTTCTGAAAACGGAAGCCGCTATCTTGAATTTAAAAATGGCGTCTGATATCGATTTTCTTCCTCTAGAAGCCATCTCGATTCCAAGAATACCTATATTGATGGGTACTTCACCGTATTTCCCAATTTTCTGAAACCGGATGCCGTCATGTTGAATTTGAAATGGCATCGCATATAAATTATCGATCTTCAGACGTCATCCCGATTACAAAAATTCCCATATTGATGGGTAAAAAAAAACACCCGGCAATGATAAATTTGACATTCATGTGAACGGAGCTACTTGATTCATATGCCACACTGAGGCTCTGGTCCAAATTTGAGCGAAATCGGTCAATATTTACCCGTTTCTCAAGCGGGTTGAAGTTTGTATAGGTTAAAATTAGCAAAATGTGGTGGCGTTGTGAACTTGCAATCACCGTTTAGTCTTAGATCCTTATAGAAATGTTTATACCCAACAACTTTGTCGGCGAACGCAAGTCGATCCGAGTTAATCTTAAAAAACATATTAACATATTTTGAAGTGATGTTTGACTGATACTAAAAAAAGTTTCAGTGAAAAGAGTCGTAACACGTTTTTTAAAGGGGTGTTATGGGTTTTACAAGTGGCTTAAGATCTATAATTTAGATTAATGGGCACATATGTTCATAATTAGCCAGAAAACAGTCATGGTTCCTAGATATGGGTCCTGTAGACAACGGAACGGTTCTCTGGAAAATCCGGAACATCCGTAAAAGTGATAAAACCACGAACTTGATCCTAGAGATCCGCAGTTTTTTCGAAAAGATTAGGAACTGTGATCTATGATGACAAAAACATGGACCTGGATGGCTATGTGTCCATTCTCCGGAAGATCCGGAACATGCGTAAAAGTGGTCAATTCATGAAACTGATCCTAGAGCTCCGCAGTTTTTGGAAAACACTAGAAACTGTGATGATAGACACAACATGGATCCTGATGGCTATGAGACCATCCTCCGGAAGATCCGGAACATCCGGAAAAGTGGATAATCCATGAAACTGATCCTAGAGCTCCGTGGTTTTTTTTTTTTTTTGAAGATAATAGGAACTGTGATATAGGAAAAAATTTGAGGTTTTGACATAAACATGTACCAAGAAGGCCATATGACCGTCCTCCGGAAGATTTGGAACATCCTTAAAAATGGTCAATCCACGAAACTGATCCTAGAGCTCCACGGTTTTTTCGAAAGCATTTGGAACTGTGGTATAAGAAAGAAATTAGGATGATGACATAGACATGTAACCAGATGGCCATGGGGCCATCCTCTGGTAGGTCCGGAACATCCAGAAAAGAGGTCAATCAATGAAACTGATCCTAGAGCTACGCAGTTTTTTTCTTTCAAAAACATTAGGAACTGTGATATAAGAATGAATTTGGGGTCGTGACATAAACATGTATGGCAATGGGACCATCGTCTGGAAGATCTGGAACAACCGTAAAATGGGCAATCTATTAAACTGATCCAAGAGTTCCACGGTTTTTTCAAAGACACTTGGAACTGTGATATAAGAATCAATTTGGGGTCGTGACATAAACATGGACCTGGATGGTCATTGGACCGTGTTTTGGAAGATGCGGAACATCAGTAAAAGTGGTTCATCCACGAAACTGTGAAAAAAAAAACGCATTTTTTCTCGAAAACTCTTGGAACTGTGACATAATATAGAGTTTAGGGTCGTGACACAAACATGTACCCGGAAGGCCGAAATATCCAGATTATCCGTGAATTGATCATTCCATTGTCTACAGGATCCATATATAGGAGCCATGACTGTATTCTGGCTAATTATGAACATTTGTGCCCATTAATCTAAATTATAGATCTTAAGCCACTTGCAAAATCCATAATTCTTTATAAAAAAAAAACGTGTTACGACTATTTTCGCTCTTTAAAAAAGTAGACCACCCTGTTCTTAATATTGTTGCCATCAAAATAATCTAAAGACCCTAGAAATTTTAGAGGTACCACAATTTTTGAAATTCACCAATAAATGGCTAAGCTGTAAACTTGTCGGTACACGTTTTTCGGAGGCTTCTTAGTCGGAGTGTTAAATGATCTACAATTTTCTTTAATTTTTCTGTATATTTTTGAAGTTTTTTTTTTATTTCCCTGAAGCAAATGGATCCACCTTTAAGTTGTTCATGCCCTCCTGAAGATTCCACAATATTGCAGAAATGTTCGGAACTTCCCATAAGTTCTAGCAGTTATCAGAACTTAGTTTTAGAATTTTTTAGAAGTTTTAGAATTTTTTCTCCACCTCCCTTAGCTCAGTCGGTCAAAGCGCAGCTACAAAGCAAGACCATGCTTCAACTCTCAATTTCTAGGAGTTTTTCGGGTTGGAAAATCTCTCGACTTTCCTGGGCATATATGGTACTTGCCCAAAGGCGAAGCCAGGATTATAGCTAGGGAGGGGCAAAAAAAATCTATGGAAAATTTCGCCGAATACCATTTCACCGAACGCCATTTCACCGAACGCCATTTCACCGAACGCCATTTCACCGTACGCCATTTCACCGAACGCCATTTCCCCGAACGTCATTTCCCCGAACGCCATTTCACCGAAAGCCTTTGTGTTGCTGGGTTTAAGGGGGCAGTTGACCCCACCCTGCCCCATCTGGCTATACCTATGTAATTACCACACAATTATGCTCAGGCAAAATGGCAATTAATAACTGTGGAAATGCATCTAGAACACTAAGTTGAGAGCTTGAAATGTAAAGAAGAAGAATACAATTTCCTGAATTTTTATACAATAATTTTCGGAACTTGTTGGACGTTTCCGATATTCTCCTTAAATTAACTAAACTGCCCTTAAGTTCTATAAATCTACTTATCGATCTTATCTGAATATCTTGAAGGTTCTTGCAATACAGGGCTGTTCCATCAACAAAAACGAGATGCTCTATAAATGATCTGTATGGAGTATTTATGCTAGGATTTTCAAGCTCTACCGGACAATCTCCGTCTTTTTAATCGAACAGGCTTGCATTTGTCAGGTGGCGCCTCTCTTGCGTACTCATCAACGAGTCCGAGTGATTTGCCAACCGGTCCAAAACACTCTCTCTTAAGTTACTAACAAGTCCTCACTCTCAAATCGATCACTAACAATCCTACGCGAAGTTCAGATGTCTTCCAACGAAAAGTTCACAGAACTTCCATGAAGTTCAAACGATATGTTCACAGAACTTCCAACAAGAGGTTCAAAGAACTTCCGAAGGAGAAGTTCAGAACTCTTTCAACGACAAGATCAGGAAATTTTCGACTGAAAACTCAGTCAGAAGTTCACAGAACTTTTGAAGGAATTTTTTCTCAGAAATTCCCTGAAGTTTAACTGAATTTCTCTTAAGTCCACAGAACTTAGTTAATGTTCCCTGAAGTTTCAAAAATTCACAGAACTTCATTGAATTTCCCTTAAATTCATAGAACATCATTAAAGTTCTCTGAAGTTCGAAAGTATAGTGTACAGTACAGTTCACAGAACTTCTTGGAAGTTCCATCGAAAAGTTTAGAGAACTTTCTACGAGAGATTCAGAGTACTTTCGACTACAAGTTCAGAGATCTAAAGAGAAGCTCCAGGAAGTTAACAGAACCTCATTTATATTCCTTGAAGTAAGCAGAACTTTTGATGAAAATTTCACACAACTTCCTTGAAGTTTGCAGAACTTCATTATATTTCTCTGACGAAAAGTTCAGAGTACTGCCGTTGAGAAATTCAAAGAACTGCTGAAAACAGTTTATTAAACATAAATTTACCTTTAATTAGTTTGATGTCGGCAAAGTGCATTTGGTAGCACTAGAAGTCGACACTCATGAAATAGCAAAATGGCAGATACACGCAAGAGTGATCGAACCGAGGGGGACGACTCTATCTACGATGCAGAAAAGATTGTGTATTGCTGTGGCTAGCTGCGCGCACGCTGAGTAGATAGAAAGAAGATTGATGACGATTCTGAAGATTTCCTGCAAAAAGATGATACGCGATGCAAGTAGATGCGAGAAATGAAAGAAGAGTTTTCGAAGATTGATTCGCTAGTGTGAGATTTGTTGAGCATCTAGACTTGAGATTTAGATGTGTCGCCCCCCTCGGATCGAACATGATTTCGGAAAGCTCTGAATACACACGGCAAATGAGAACGACCCAAATTTGAGTTTAGTTCACTCATAATCACCAAAAGTGCAGGAACTCAGCGATGAATAAAATTTGTCTCATGTTTTCCCAGGTTTTTTCCAGGATTTTCCAGGGAAAAATTCCCGAATTTGAGAAAAGTAAAGATTGGATTCACTCAGTCTATTGGTACTACTCCGAGACTGAATAATATTTTCGTTAATTTCCTCATTTTCCGGCAGATTTTTTAGGTTTTCCACAGGAAACCATGAGACAAATTTTACTCATCGCTGAGTTCCTGTACTTTTGGCGATTATGAGTGAACAAAACTCAAATCTGGGTCGTTCTCATTCGCCGTGCACGAATGTGGTTCGTGTTATGAAAATCGAAGTACTGCTACAAAACGACCAAAGCACAAGACGCAAAGTGAGGGAGATAGAACGTATGATTATAATGACGCTATGGGATGGAAGAGCGGGGAATGATATGTATATGTATTCGTGATTCTGTTGACTACTTTTAGAGTGGATGGACGTCAACCAGGTTACAACCGGGACGAAACCAGGTCACGACAAAGAGGTTCCGAGAAATTCAGATACTAAGTTCAAAGATCTTTTGACGAGAAGTTCAGAGAAATTCCGATGAGAAATTTCAATATTTTCTAAAGACAAATGCCTATAAATTTTGACAAGGATTTCAGAGAATTTCCGACCAGAAGCTCTTAGTACTTCTGACAAGATGTTCATAGTTCGTTCAGAGAACTTCCCAGGAGAAGTTCACAAAACTTCAAATGAGAAATTCACAGAACTTCCGACAAGAAGATCAGAAAACTTCCAGTGAGAAGTGAAAAGATCTTCTGAGGATAATTTCTTCTCCATTTCGAGGAGAATTTCAGAGAATTTCTGAGAACGTCCGACGAATAATTCAGAGAACTTCTGAGGAGACATTCTGAGAACTACTGACGATTAATTTTGAGATCTTCCCATTAGAAATTCACAGTACTTTCGACTAGAAGTTCATCCAGAAAAGCAGCATAATTAAAGTAATGCTATCGACTGGTGGACTATTTGGAGAAAAAGTTAATCGGATTTCAGTATTTTAGTCTAGAAAGATGATGATGATGATGATGAAAAAATGCAACCCGCGCAAGAACGTCACGATTGGGACCAAGCCGTAACCAACTTTCTTGTAACTGCGATCGAAACAGCTGCAGCGATCAACGAATCCAAATTTGATGCTCGTGCATATGTGTGCACATGGGGCCTCCCTTAGCTCAGTCGGTAAAGGTGCAGCTACAAAGCAAGACCATGCTGGAGGTGGCTGGGTTCGATTCCCGGTCTGGTCTAGGAATTTTTCGGGTTGGAAAATGTCTCGACTTCCCTGGGCATAGAAGTATGATTGGACTTGCCACACAATTATACCAATGCAAAAATGGTACAGGCATCGAAAGCTCTCAATTAATAACTGTGGAAGTGCATCTTAGAACACTAAGTTGAGAGCACGCAATAAGCTAATATGCGATATGCAATAAGCTTGAAATTCGAAGAAGAAGAAGAAGAAAAATAAGAAGAAGAAGAAGAAGAATAAGAAACATATGTGTGTGTGAGAGCGGTGGGAGGTTTTGTTTTTGGCTGAATTCGATTAAAATTATCAGATTCTCTAATATGCCAAACTCGGCGTAATTAATTTATATCTATATTAAAATAAAGGACAATAAGGCCTTAGGAGGATAAGGGTAATGGTGCTTAGCAAAATCGAGTATAATTCGAGATTGGCGTATTATCCTCGATTGAGCCTACCGCCATTAGAATCAAAATAAAAGCCAAATAGACCATACATATAACTAACTGTCAAGTCAAGTCTAGAGCAACATGTGAAAAGGACCAATGGTCCAAATGTAAACAATGGCTTCAAACGTCGATTTCTCGTGCATTTAGACTCATTCAGGCAAACCAACAGCAGCATCTGGTAGAGAAGTTTGCTCTTTCAAATGGTTTAGTTAGTCTGTGTGAACGTGTTGTGATTCATTTCTTATAAAGTTTAATAGTATTTCTAAAATATACCGAATAATTTTAAATCTTATAAAATTTTGTTGAAAGTATCTTTCCTTTCGATTAATATTCATTTTTGGAATCAACATCACTGTTACTGTTACCCAATGAGTGGAAATTATATGAGGAAAATGGACTAGTTTGTTTTAACAGAAGGTTAATCACTTTGACTTTCAGAACCTACCGGGAAAGCACCCTCTTTTGAACAGCAATAACATACGGTGACACTCTCTACATGAAACTAACGTATAGCTTTTTTTTATTTTTTCCGAAGTTCTCAATTGGCGTAGCTGATGGGAGTGCCTAAGATGCCTGGCCCCCCCTTTGATTTTTTTCGGGGGTCAAATTATCGACAATACAGCTTATTATAAAACTTCAAAACACTTTGCGGGCCAACGCAATTTTCCTGCCCTGTCCTGAAGTTCACAGTTCTTTGCTGAAGCTACTTGACCTTTTCGAAAGATCTTTAAATTTACCTAGAGTTTTCTGGAGTTTCTTGACGTTCTTGTTAAGTTCCTAAATTTTTATTTTAGTCAATGAAACTGGCGAGAAATTCTCTGATCTTCATCTAAGTTCACGAAATTTTCCTGAAATTCAAGGAACTGCCCTGAAGTTCTTGAATCTTGTATTAAAAGATCTTTGAACTTCCCCAAAGTTCAGAACTTTCCCGGAACTCTCACAACTTCACTAATGTTCTTAAAACTTCTTGGAATATTTTAGAACCTTGAATCATCCCTGAATTTTTAGAAAAAAAAATCGAAATTGCTCTAAAGAGCTCTTAACTTTCCTGGTGTTTTCTGGACTTGGAGAATTGTTCAGAATCTGCTTTGAATAAAATACGTCATGCACAATATAAAATCAAATTATTTACCATTTTTCGGTTCCTAGTTGTCATCCTTCAGAAATTGTCTGGCCTACTTCTATTTATCAACGAGAATTGAAGCTTTTTTGTCGGAATTCAGGATTTATTTTTCAACAAGCAACTCTGAATAGCATATCACACTAATGACCTGTAATAAAACTATCACCCTATCACTGGTATTTAGTTCAAAAGTAGTATCTCTTTCTCCACATTATTTGAATTATTACACATAGCTTGTTCCTTTGCATTCACAGGAGTACATTCCCCTTCTATAATTTTCACGTTTTAATAATGCTATCGTCTCTCCCAACAGATGTACGAGTTTCGAGGGTCCTCCTTCCAGGTGCAGCAGCTCCATGGTGGTGTCGGTGGTGCCGCCATGGATCAACCGGACTACGTGACGGAGTTGATTTAAGAGTGATGAATTGATTATTCCAATTTTTACTGAACAAGACTACACACAACATTTTTACTTTTACTGTTATTCGACGCAGCTCCTCCCGTTGCAGTAGGATATCATTAGCGGGTTAAGTGACGAGAAAGATTCGTCTCCAGAAAACAATATCTTTTTTTTTTAGTAGGTTAATGTGAAATCAAAACGTAAAATTGCCAAGTTGAAGAAACGAAGAAGACCCCCCTTTGAAAAGGAATGCTCAATGTGTTGTGTTTGACACCCGATTGTAAAATACTCAAAGCAGAAGAAACGAATTTGAACAACCATACTGAGGGAAAGAGCATTGATTTGAGATTTTTGCCCGACAAAGGCAGCAGAATACAAACTCTTTGATAGACAATAAATAGGAGATATCTTAAAGGATAGTATTTATGAGAGAGATAATGTTGATGAATACGAATATTCTCAGATGCAACAGTTTTACTCGAACCATTCCGCCACACGTCGTACTCAACATTTCGTTTTAAGTTTTTATCAATTTGCGTTTAAATTTAACGAACCGCCACAAAAATCCCCCTCGATTGCTCACGCTCTGCTCGGACCATTTACTTTTTCGGAAAATACCTCCGGTGATTTCTGGCTCATTATGATTTTTCCAGCCCTGCAAAATAATGCAATCCCATACATCTACCCGTTCCGTTCCATTCCCCCAGTCAGTCTTCCGCCACATTCAACCAGAACCGCAGCCTCACACGTGGCATGGCACGCGCGTGAGTTAAACAAATGAATTCAATTAAAAATTATGAAAATTGAAATCGAAAAAATAAACCAAACTGTTCCGCAGTTCAGAAACAGGCCCTTCTCTCTCAAGTAGTCCTACCATGTGGAAAATGGTGACGAGGTGAAGTGAAAATGAGAGCGCGTGAATGAGTAAGAGCGAGCGAGCGAATAAAAAGTTCACAAAAATCCAACCGCCAAACCGAGGTATCGAAAGTTGAAAAATTGTAAATAATTAAATCTAGCAAATGGATGAAATATTTAAATTATTAAAAATCAATTATGTTAACGAGTTTATGGGGCTATGTATCGGAAACGAGTGCCGGCGGTTGCCACGCGGCCGCCTGTCGCCCTTTTCGCTTTTTTTAATTTTGTTCTGTTTGTTTGGTTTTTGATTTCGAACAATCGGAATACAAAATCGAAAAACCTGGGCTGGGTGGTTAGGAGAGTAATTAACTTTTTTGTAAGAGAAAAGACAGCTAAACAATGATACGGATGACTTGTTATGTTTTACGTCTCTATTTTTAAGTATAAGAAATAATAGCACAACATCGATGGGGAAGAGCCACTGTCCACGTACCCCGCCCCGCCCTTCCTCCACTACCATGTGGAACGAGGACGGGGTTCCATTTTAGATTTAGGAAAACTGAGAGAAGCAGGAAGTCAAAGTGGAATTCTTTTGAACAAAATATGGTTTCTGTGAAGAGTAATCGTTTTAACAAAACAAAAGCAGATTAGAAGGTGTAGCAATAAAATGCAGTTTTTCTAGTAAAATTGTAACAGTCCGGGTGGTTTAATCTTTTACTGAACCGTGATAAATCACAGCACTGAGCGCGGTTGCAACAGTACAGCAACTTTATTGGGATTAAATTGTCTGCTGATGGAATAAATAGGTGGTCCCTGGGAGGTATCGCTTTTGGCTTCGAATGGGCGTAATTAAATTGACCAATTGTTAATGATTTTATTATCGTTTAAAATGAGCCTTTGTATGCCGAGCAAATAAAATGGGAATCGATTCTGCACCCCGACAGTGTAAACACAATTAATTGTTATCGCGATCCACGTTGAACTGGAAAATATTATGGCGAAACAAGGCTTGAATGAACATTTACTCAATTTGATCAACCAGATTTACAGTTTAATGTCAGTATTTTTGGAAGGGTCAAATAGGACCGAAATCAGTTCCATTATCCCACATGTTGTTGCTTGTAGCAAGTGACAAAGCTTATGAGCTTTGTGTGGGCATTGCATGTTTGCTGAAAGTTGAGCAATTTATGTCAATTTACCGTTGTAAACCGTCCATTACTGATTGACATTTTCATTAGTTTTGTAAAGCAAACTTTAATCATATTTGAAATCAGACTATCGAAGTTTGTGGTCGCCATCAAATTTCAAAGACTAGAATGGGTTTATTTGTTGGGCCAAATTAATATACTCGACGAACAGTTGGGTATCCGTTCAATTAAAAGTCCCTTTGAGCCCGGTTGCGGTCAATTATTGTGTCTAAGTCCCTGTTAACGACACATGCGGTATTTATTCATTGCTTATAAGTCAACAGGTAAAATGTTTACGCATTGACGCTTGTTTAATAACTTAATACAAATAACATAAATTAACGTAACACTCGTTTAAAACTACGCTTATTTGTTTCTCGAGACACGTTGATATCATACTCATAGTAACAACGGTTGAATACACGGGATATGCTTCGGAAAGGTTCGTGAAAGCCATAATTATGATGATGAAAAACTTATGCGACCGAAGAATAAAGGGCGAACACGAAATTATTGCGACACCGAAAATGTCATGCCAATTTTCTTATAATGTTTAGAATCAAACCAAAATTTTAGGGTAGTTTTATACATATATTTACTTCAAAAATCAAAAGAAAAGTTAATCGATGGAGCCTTGAGTGTAAAATTGAACGCATTTTCGCTTGATGCCCTCCATCAAAGTCTTTACAGTGTCATCCGGTACCAGTTTCTCAGTTTTTTTTTCCATTTTCTTAACATGTCCTTCTCGTCTTTGACTGTCTTCTTGCTCTTCCGAAGTTCCCGCTTCATTATTGCCCAGTACTGCTCCACCGGGCGCAGCTCCGGACAGTTTGGCGGATTCATGTCCTTTGGAACAAAATGGACAGAATTGGCCTCATACCACTCCAGGACACTTTTAGAATAGTGGCATGATGCCAAATCTGGCCAAAATAGCGGAGCTTTGTCGTGCTGCTGCAAGAACGGCAAAAGGCGCTTCTCGAGGCACTCAGATTTGTAGATCTCGCCATTTACTGTGCCCTTTGTCACGAAAGGCTCACTCCTCAGTCCGCAAGAGCAGATGGCCTGCCAAATGAGATATTTGGAGGCGAACTTCGACATTTTCTTCTTCTTAAATTTGTCGTCCACATCGAACTTGCTCTTGCCGGTGAAAAATTCCAACCCCGGAATTTGCTTAAAATCGGCTTTTAAATACGCTTCGTTGTCCATCACACAGCAGCCATATTTTGTCAGCATCTTCTCGTAGAGCTTCCGTGCCCGAGTTTTAGCCGTCGATTGTTGCCGCTCATCGCGGTTTGGGAAGTTCTGTACCTTGTATGTATGTAGTTCAGCTCTCTTCTTTGCATTCTGGACGTAGCTCTGCGACATGCCTATCTTTTTAGCCAAATCAAGGCTTGAGACGTTGGGATTTGCTTTAATCATCCGCTTCACCTTTCCCTCCGTCTTTTTGTTCTCCGGTCCCGGTTTTCTTCCAGCTCCTTTGCCGTGGTCCAACGTCAACCGCTCCTGGAACCGCTTCAACACTCTGGAGACGGTTGAATGGTGAATGTTCAACATTTTTCCCAACTGGCGGTGCGACAGGTCAGGAAATTCCAGGTGTTTGGAAAGAATTTGTTCTCTCAACTCGCGTTGGTTCACCTCCATTTTCGTTGAATCGAAAAACACGACTTCGAGTTTGACAGCATGTACACAATACACATCAATGAGAAAGTGTGCAAAATTTGGTTGATTTTTACCCAATGGTAAAAAAGTTATGCCCTGTTGAATGTGTCGCAATAATTTCGTGTTCGCCCTTTATCTCGCTGAGGAAACTCTCCTGTCTACGTCAAAATTTTCCAAACACCATCATTTTTGTTTTCATAAATATCTAATATCATACTTGACTTTCTCCAAATTGCAGGAAACACCTAGAACTATTTCTAGAAATTTTGCTAAACATTCGTGGGCAAAACCTCGGGCAAAATAAAGATGATGAAGGTATTCTGATGTATCTAGGTATTTTAAAGATAATTAGATAATTCCATGAACTTCGGCAGAACTTCCCTGAACTTTGGCAGAACTTCTCTGAACTTCGGCTGGACTTCGCTGAACTTCAGCAGAAGTTCCCTGAACTTTGACAGGCCTTCCCTGAAGTACGGCAGGACTTCCCTGAGGTTCGGCAGGCCTTCCCTGAAATTCATCAGGACCTCCCTGATTTCCAAGAATTGAAATGAAAGGACTTCCCTGAAGTTCAGCAGCCCTTCCATAAACTTCGGCAGAACTTCCCTGAACTTTGGCAGAACTTCTCTGAATTTCGGCAGGACTTCCCTGAACTTCGACAGAACTTCTCTGAATTTCCGTAGAACTTCCCTGAACTTCAGCAGGACTTCCCTGAACTTTGGCTGAACGCCTCTAAATTTCCGCAGAACTTCAGCAGGACTTCCCTGAACTTCGGCAAGACTTCCCTGAACTTCGGAAGGACTTTCCTGAACTTTGGCAGGACTTTCGGCCAATTTAAAATTCATCAAGGTGTCATGTTTCGTATTCAAGTCAGTCAGCTGGCACTGAAAACTCCAACAGTAGGCGGGACAACAGCTCACTTTAATGGCTCAGATGACGTAGCGGTTTGTGCTGGGGCTCTCACGCACTGGGTTTGATTCTTCAAACAGCTCCAATTCTACTACTAATGCAGATAAATGAAAACACAATTAATACCTGCCTTAAGAAATAACTTTCATAAAAGTGCGAACAAAATATATAATTGGTGAAGAAGACAAAAACCTTTTTTTTAATTTATTTTCTAAAAGTTCCGTTCAAGTTCGAAATGTAACTATGTAGAAGACGCGTCTGGATTTTCCGATCACCGCTTGCTGCTGATAACTTCAAGACATAATCGATCCACGAACCAAACGACTGGGAATCAACAAAGCCATGAGCACGAATATAGGAAAAAAAAAGAGCCAGGACAAACAATGACCAACCCCAATACCAAGTCTCATTGTTGACGATTGACCCCAAAGCCAAGGAAAAATACTCCAGAATGCTTAGCAACAAGCTATCGATTTCAGATCATGCATCAACAGTTGATTCAGAAAAACTGCTTAACTCCATTGTCACTTCGGTTCTAGACACGGCTGCTATCACACTTAAAAGATCCCGCTCTCCTCCTACACCGAAACGTGTTAAGGCTGGCCGGATCTTTGAAGGAGTACAGCGAGAGCTGCTTGCAGACAGGCGTAATGCTTCGTTAAAACAAAAATACCGGGAGGCCAGGAAAGCAAAAAGTAGAGCGTACGAGGAGAACCAGGAGGAGAAGATTCACGACTTCTTCCAAAATTTGGAAAACTATCCAGTCCTAGACAGAGTCCGCCTAACATTTCGTTATCTCAAACATTATCGCCGCAGAACAACTCAGGGAACGTCAACGTTCATCCCAATTAGAGCCTGGGAAGAGAAACTACAATCAGGTAGTGGAGCTGCTGATATAGCACTACTCCCAGAAGATGTAGAACCGCCCATGGGATCAGGACCAACGCTCGCGGATATAGAGCGCATAAGCCTTACCTTGCGCAATGGAACCGCTGCTGGAACCGATGGCGTACGCCCAGAACTAATACGATATGGACCAGAATGTTTGCATAACAGGATACATCAACTTCTTCAACAGATATTGCTAGATAACAATATTCCCGCGCGGCTGGTAGAAACTCTGCAAGTACCAATTCCGAAGAACGCTAGACCCAAAGGAGTAGACGAATACAATGTAGAGAACTACCAGTTTGCGTACCACTATAATCGCAGTGCGGAGGACCAAGTATATATAGTCAGACAACTACTAGACGAACGATGGCGTAAGGGACGCACCACCTATGTAGTATCACTAGACCTAAAGCAAGCGTTTGATACTATAAACCTGGGTGTGGTCCCAGAGACACTAGAGAGGCTGGGGGTCCCGGTGTACTTGATCAATAGAATCATATCGGCCTGCCTCACGGAGCGCACATCCTTGCAATGGTTCGGGCAGAGGACGGACAAACACAACAAAGTGCGAGGAATAAAACTTTTTGCTCGACCAAGCACTACGTTGACTACAAGCCCAGATGCCGGAACTGTTTCTTGGACAAGATGGTCGGATAAAACTCCCATGTATTCGTGTATACGCTGACGACATTTTATTGATTTTGACGGACCCGTCCCAAATCTCAAGAATACTATCGTTCATAGGGCCATGTTTACAAGAATACGGACTGAAACTGAATGTCAATAAGACGGAAGTACTAATCCGGGATCCTTCCCTGAGTGAAAGTGAAAACCACGAGACCCCAAGATTGGTCCGATTTAGTGAATTTGAACTGAGCGTAGTTACAAAACTGGAATACTTGGGAGCCTACATAACAAGTTCGCTAAGCCGACGAGAGACGGTGTCAGACCGCTGCCAAAAGGCATTAAGGGCATATCACGCCATAGTTCCGTTCATTAGAATCTTCCAACTACGGTGGGAAACATCAATGAGAATATATCATACATGTATTACGCCAATTGTTCTCTATGCCCTGAAAGTATCGACCATAACTAAGCAGAATAGAAATCGTTTGCGAGACCTAGAACAGACAGTAGTCTATGGGATATACAATGCCTCTCGACATGAAGGTGGCAACGCGAACGGCATAGATATAGCCTCGTTCGATGCGGACGCTATCCTCAATGGTCGTACGATCGTGAAGAAAGTCCGTATGGCACGGCTTTTGTACTGGGCACATGTTATGAGGATGGAGGATGGCGAAATACAAAAGCTTGCATCACAGCATGACATTCCTGGTCCGTTCAAACGAGGGCGTCCATGTCATAACTGGAAAACCTGTCTAGATCAAGACATTCAGTGTACGAATCTATCGTTAGAGTATCTCCGTGATCTTGCAAACAGCCGCGAGCGATTCCGCTCATTCGCAGAGCACATGATGCCACATCTAACTGAAGAGGCACCGACCGAGGGCGACTATGAGTCAGATTTCGAAGGATTCCCAGAGGAAGATGGAGCATACGATGAGAGATTTATGGGCTTCAGCGAAACAGAGTCTGAAGAAGGATTGAATGAATGAATGAATTAAGTAGTTAAGATAATAATAAATAAGAATAATAAGATAACGTAAAACGATGCACTAATTAATTAACTGGATTAACGGGATCGACTATGGGAATAGGAACCTAAATTAATAACATAACTAAGATTAGCGAGATTTAATAACCAATAATTGTAAAGACATGGATTGGGATAAGGGGATCTGGGAACATTTACATAAAGTTCGCCCATATGGAGGGGTATGATAAGACGGAAGCTACAATAGGAGAGGAACACAAGAAAGGAATGCATTCAGGAGAAGGGGCATGTTAAAGCACTGTTTCTCAAATATACAGATTTCTGTTTTTCAGGTCTCTTATTCAGCGGAACGCAAGGATGGACGTCATGATAAACAACTAACGATAAACTAATCCCAACCAAGTTTTGAAGAGAAACCATTAACTAGTTGCAGCTGAAAGGAGATACCAAAATTTTCTATTCCTGTTTCTGTCGGTATTTGTTTTTGGCTCGTTTCAGGCACGCCACAGATTACTACCAATAACCAATTAACTAGTGAAGAAGTATAAACGAATTTAGTTGATTATGATTACGAATTAAATCCGCCAGAACATCGCAGCAAAGGCAAACACTAAGGCGGTGGAGCGTCAATAAGTAAATCAAGCAAGCCGATAGGAATTTGACCTGAGCCCAGGTCAAGCAGCTGCCCAGAATAGAAGACTTTCACGTTTGCCCTGTACACCTCGGAAGGTTCCTAGGTATGAGAGTACGAAAGCGATGGACGTAGCTCCCTTGGAACGGAAATGAAAGCGAACAAACCTAATGTTGCACAACAAGCTGGCGTGTTTTTAGTTCTTTTTATTTCTTTTCAGCAAAACAACAAAATCTTCTATCTCTCTCTTAATTCTTTTAATCTCTTACTATCCCCTAATCGGACGCTAGTGGGACCAACAAGCCTGCTAGTGAAAGGAAAGTCGTTATGCTATACGGTCTAGCATAGGCCACGACTAAATTTCCGTAGGTTCATGCCCGGCTTAAATGCAGATCGGTAGGCAGCAGCCGGCCAGGGTGTGAACTGAGCAATAACAATAACAATAACAATTTTCTAAAAGTTCCGTTCAAGTTCCGTTCAAGTTCCGCCAGAAGCTGCTTAGAATGCTCTTCAATTATGGTACCGGAACTTTCTTCCGAAAGTTCTTACAACGACTTAAAAATGAGACTGCTTAAAATTCTATAGACCACCTTCAACCAAGCTGCTTAAGCCACAAATAGCCTTTTATCAGATCTTTCGGTTACTTGGGTAGCTCATCTCGTCCATGAATGGTAGGCCTCAGAAGGAGAACCCCCAACAGAGTTTTTTTTTTTTAAATGTGTTTATTTCAATCGAAGATTGGCTCATAGCTCGATTGTACATTTACACAACATATTAAAAACACAAAAATTTAAGTCTGAATAAGACAGAGCTCCACACCGGAAGAACCGGAAGGGCCCTCACCAGGCAGATATAAAAAAAACTAAACTTTAAAATAGAATGCAGCATCCTTTAAAAAGCGCATTACAACTGCCAGTGTGGAGGGATCATCACCCAGCATGTTGTTACACCTTATCATTCAGTATCTTGATTTATTTTGCCAATACCTTGAATTACTCACCTTCCCGAGTTGTCATTGAGTGCCCCGTACGAAAACATATCAAGTGATTGTTGACATTCTGGAAGCGTTTTTTAATCCCCGACCACTGGAAATCAGTGAAAACTTTCGTTTTAAGTGCCGTCGCCAAGGCGACAAAGATGCTGCTACGCCGGAGGAGTCCGTTGATGAATATTTGGTTGCACTTCGACGGATTGCAGTTACTTGCAATTTTGGCCAGTACCTGGAAACTGCACTCCGGAACCAGTTGGTGTTTGGCATTAAGAGGAACGACATTCGAAGCCGGCTGCTGGAAAAAAGAGAGCTCACACTGCAGGATGCTCGTGATATCGCTGTGGGTATGGAACTCTCAAAGAAAGGTGGAGCTGAGCTCGACAAATTAGAAGCTGAAGGAGTGTTGGTAAAGGTCAACCACAGTAATTGGGCGACGCCGATTGTGCCAGTAAAGAAATCCCACAACCGTGTACGTATCTGCGGGGATTATAAACAAACTGTCAACCCTAATCTGGTGGTGGATAAGCACCCGCTTCCAACGGTGGATGAGCTGTTCGCCTCCCTGGCTGGCGGGAAGAAATTTAGCAAAATTGACCTAGTGCAGGCCTATTTGCAAATGGAAGTTGCTCCGGAGGATCGTGAAATTCTTACCCTAAGCACTCACCGAGGTCTGTATCGTCCGAGCCGTCTAATGTACGGGGTGGCATCGGCGCCTGCCATCTGGCAACGACAAATGGAGGCATTGCTGCAAGGAATCGAGGGTGTCAGTGTATTTTTGGATGACATCAAGATCACTGGACATAATGACGAGACTCATTTGCGTCGATTGGAGGAAGTTTTGCGCCGTCTGGATGAAAATAACATTCGAGTCAACCGTGACAAATGCGAGTTTTTCGCGGATGTGATAGAGTACTGCGGGTATCTGATCGATTGTAAGGGCATCCACAAGATCCAGAAAAAGGTAGAGGCAATCCAGGAGATGCGGAGACCGGAAAACAAGGACGAGGTACGTTCATTTGTTGGTCTTATCAATTACTATGGTAGATTTTTCCGGAACCTGAGTACTGTGCTCTATCCCCTGAACAACCTTCTTAAAAACGATGTGCCGTTCGTATGGAGTAAGCAATGTGAGAAGTCTTTTCACGCTGTGAAGGAACAAATGCAAGCGGAAACCTGCCTCGTACATTATTCCTTCGAGTTGCCCCTGCTGTTGGCTACCGATGCATCGCCATATGGAGTTGGAGCCGTACTTAGCCACATCTACCCAGATGGTTCGGAGCGTCCGATTCAGTTTGCATCCCAAACGCTGAATCGAACCCAACAACGTACCTACACGTGGACAAAGAGGCGTACGCGATAATTTTTGGCGTCAAGAAATTTTTCCAATTTCTGTACGGTCGCAGATTCACTTTGGTTACAGACAATCAAGCAGTAACCAAAATATTCGGTGAGCACAAAGGATTGCCTATTATGTCCGCCCTGAGGATGCAGCATTATGCAACCTACTTGCAGTCATTTGATTATGAAATACGGTTCCGAAAGTCGGTGAACCATGCCAATGCAGATGCTTTGTCTCGAATTCCACTGAAATTAGCTGACGCAGATAACGTGATTGAAGAGTCGGACTTAGTAGAAATGTACCAAATCGAAACACTTCCACTTACTGTTGCTGAATTAGCTCAAGCAACTGCTGAAGATTCAACCGTAAGGAATTTAATTCAAGGAATCAAATACGGTGTACTGGTCGAGGGAAAGGATAGATTTGGAATTGACCAGAGCGAGTTCACTCTGCAAAAAGGCTGTCTGCTGCGTGGTATACGGGTGTATGTGCCACATTCTCTACGGAAGCAAGTTCTCGAGGAGTTGCATTCTACGCACTTTGGAACAACGCGGACCAAGTCATTAGCAAGAGGATATTGCTGGTGGAACGGAATGGACAGTGCTATTGAGGAGATGATCGCAAGTTGTGTCGAGTGTCAGTCGGTGAGACCCGTGCCGGCGAAGATGTCATTACACTGCTGGGAAGCCCCTACTGCACCGTTCCAAAGAGTTCATGTCGACTTCGCGGGACCATTCATGGACACATACTTTTTCATTCTGGTCGATGCCTATACCAAATGGCCGGAGGTTCGAGTATGTAGCTCCATCACTACCGATAGCACAATCCGGATGTGTCGTGAAATTTTCAGTACTTTTGGAATACCGTCGGTGCTTGTGAGCGATCACGGTGTTCAGTTTACATCCGAGCAATTTCAGCAGTTCCTGCGGATGAACGGTATAGTTCACAAGATGGGAGCGCCCTATCACCCTGCAACAAATGGGCAAGCTGAGCGCTATGTTCAAACAATGAAGCAGAAATTGAAGTCACTAAAGTGCACAAAAATGCAGCTGAATGTGGAACTCTGCAACATACTATTGGTATACCGGAAGATGATACATCCTACGACTGGACAATCACCCGCTATGATGATGTTTGGTCGACAGATAAGATCAAGAATTGACTTAATGCTACCGAAGAACGAGGTCGTTAGTGCGAAGAACTACATAGTACGAGAATTCAAAGTCGGTGATCGTGTGCGTGTTCGAGATTTTTTGTCTGCTGACAAATGGAAGTTTGGAAAGATTGCGGAGAAAGTTGGAAAACTTCGGTATGCTGTCCGCTTGGATGACGGGCGGTGCTGGGAGCGTCATATCGACCATATCGTCGGTGTGGGCGCTCATCTTCCGGATACTTCACCGAATAGTGCCAGACCGGGAAAGTACTGTAGTCAGGGGGTGGCTGCTTCTCCGTCAGGAGTAGCTACTCCTGAATATACCAAGGAAACGTCAACAACTGCTCCGGTCTGTACTCCGGAGATGCAAGTTGATCAACGACCAGCGGAACCTGATCCAGATCCAATGGAAGGCCCTTCGAATACTAGGACTGGATCAATCCCAGCAACGGAAGTCGCACAACCCTTGAGGCGTTCTACCAGGGTGGTGAAGGCTCCAACAAAATTGAATTTGTGATTTTTTTTTTTTTTAATTTTTGCAACGGGCTCGAAGAATTTTTCTTTCTCAAGGGGGAGAGATGTTACACCTTATCATTCAGTATCTTGATTTATTTTGCCAATACCTTGAATTACTCACCTTCCCGAGTTGTCATTGAGCCTTGTACGTGTGTGAACAGAAAAAGATGAAGTGCGATACAGTTACTGGAGAGACGCCGAAATCATGTCCGGAGACGCGGATGAAGATGTAAAAGTTATTAATTAAAAGTGGTTAAATAAATTGAATTCGTCGATTAGCTGTTGTATTCATCATTACTCTCGGCCGTCACAACACATGTCATGTAGACTATCTGGTAGCCCGTGGAGTTCCCGCAGGTTCTGATACTGAGGACATACGCATAGAATGTGCTCGATTGAGGCTGGGGTTCTACAACCGACGCAAGTCCTGTGGAACGGCGATCCACCGAAATTGTGCGAGATCTTGCTGTGACCGGTCCTCAAACGCGACGCTAGCTTCTGACCCCGCTGGTTCAACGGTTCTGTCCACTTCCTCGTCGTCCCTTTTATCCGACTGATTAAGAGGGAGTTACGGTACTTCGTTCGCATAGCGAGGGGCAGATGGTCCTGCCCCAGCCAGAAAGAACCCAGCAGAATACCGTGTTTGGTGGTGCGGACTTCATCGCCGCCTGTACCCAGGGATGATTCCGTGAGTACCAGGATCGGTCGGTCGGAGGGCGTTGTAGCAGCGATGAAGATGGCAGCAGATTCCGACCCCGGCCCGAGAGCGAGATCCTTCCGTGTATAGATGAGTGTGCGTGGGGTATTTTTCTCCTAACATTCCAGCTACAGTCCTTTTCGTGGCCACGGAATTGTCTCCGGCTTTTGAACCTGCCCTTAATCCGGCTTTCGATTTTCAGTGATGGTGTTTGCTAGAATGTGTCTCCATGTCAGTGGACACTTGCCACTGGGGGGAGATCTTTGTTGGCAGCCGTGCGGAGAAGTCTGTTCTCCTCGTCGAGGAGGACGATCATTTGATTTCCGGATGTCTAAGAGATGAAAGCAGCGGCTTTGGTTGCGATAGCTGCGGTTATACCGAAGCGAAAAGACAGGATGCCAGCGTTGTAGCAGCACGTAGCGTCAGCGGGTGTGGATGGCAGCAGTCCAGAAGCAATCCGGACGTATGTGTTGTAGACTATAGTGACTATATTTATAGTCTGGCGGATAGAATTCCGATCTATCAAAACCCGGAACCAATTCAATATATTGTAGAGCAACATATGAAAAGGTACTATGAACTTTTATAAACAAAACAGTTCTCTCCTCGCCAACTGAGCGCAAATTAACTGCATTATCGTTAGGAGAAACTTTCCTCATCCCGATGATGGTGTTGGTTTCTGTAGGCGAGTCTTGAGTCACGAGAAAAGGGTTTCCGAAGTTCTGTTCGCAAAAGCTGATGTCTTTTTTTTTTCTGTTGATGGTCGTGATATGCTCGATTGGTTCCCGTTTTTCTATCCACCAGATTATAAATATAGCGACTATATTGTAGACTGGTGCCAAAGATATTTAATCAACAAGATATCCCACTAATCTATTCCTCATACAAGGCATATAGTTACCACCCTTATGTGATCGCAGTGCTATCTGTTGAGTGCACATTAAAACTGTTGGGAGTTCCCCGCCAACTTTACCACCAGGGCTCAATAACTGACAGGTGTCAGCATGACAGATGTCAACGCGGACGTTGATGATCAGCCGAGGGAAAAGAACGATATCATCCTCGAAGTCATCATCATTATATTGCGATAGCAAGATTCTTACTTGCTTGTGATTGCTTCGATTTTTAATCATTACTACTAAACAATTTTTCCAACACCCCTGCCACTGGAAATGCAACGTATCGAAATCATTGCTAAACGTAATAAAATAGGCCGTCTTCTTTGGCCAACGCAGCACGCATTCCATTAAAAAATTACGTTATAAAATAATCATATTTTATTGAGAAATCCAACTTAAACTCCTGCGCGCCTGGTGGCAGGAATAAGCACTAACCGACGGTGATAAGTCTGTGACAGCCCTTGAAAATTTCATTGATTGTTTGCCAAATTATTTAATTTCAATGTAATTTCATGAAAATTTGTTGTCAGCATGGATGAATCTTGTACAAAATGCATAAAACTATTTTGTAATGCATTGTTCTTAAATAAAAAGCTACTTCAAGACTTATAAATCACTGAAAACATGTTAAGGTTTGAAATCATCTGCCGATTAAACAGCAGACAAAGTTGGCCGACTAAATCCATCGACGAAAATCTATTAAATAGGCCGATTGCTCGGTGTATCACCAGACGAAAAACGATTAAATCTGCTGATTAATACACCAACTGAAATTAATTACAAGTAGCAATAGATTTAGTCGGTTGACGAATCGGGTGATTTGGATGATGTTTGTTTATTTTGAAGATATTTTCGAAACAAAGCACTTTAAAATTCAGCATTTCATACCATTATTAAGAGCACTACTTTTTTGCTCGTATCATGTTTTGACTTCCACAGAAACTCGCTAGAATAAATAAAAAATAATAGTTTTCGGTCGCAATTTCAAAAATGTATTCCATTTGACACATTATTTCAGAGTCATCACCGCTGCGATTGCAGCGCCCCAGTGGCCGATTCAAACTTGGATTTATAACGTAGGAAGTATTTGACAACGCCGGTCAAAACAAACGCAAACGGGAGTAGCCGAAGCTGAATGGTGACGATGAGTGATGACACCACTTCGTGTTTTGATTTTCGCTGTACCGACCGCTCAGTTGTGTGGGTTCGTACATGCATAGATATTGGTGTGCGTGTTTTCTTCCAACGCAGCAGTTCAACGTTGTCTCTTCACAAACCGTTTGGCGCTGTTATCTGTCTCTATAAATTCCAAAGATTGAAGGGGGTCTGCTGGTACTAACGTAGCTAAAAGCTTATCCGTTGCGATGCAAGTCATCTCCAGCCCGTATAGAAGGCGACTGTCGATAATTCCACTCGCAACGTGAAAACGGATGGTCCGATTGTTCGATCTGTGTTGTCGGGAAATGGTCCAGATGAGATTCACTCGGCTGCAACAATTTTGCTTGACTTGACAGTCCTTCACGGTGTAAAGCGGCGGGTTGTCGATGATGTGCCTGTCTACCACGCGTCTACCACTGGGCCCAGCTTACGCGGTGGTAGTCCTTGTGCAGACTTGGAGCAGGGGCCACGTTGTAGCCCAGTTCAGCCACCACCGGTTGGTGTTCGGAGCTGAGTTCGTTTAAGGCTACCGGCTTGTACAAGCCGGTATTTGTCAGGAACAGGTCTAGCGTCGATGGGTTGCCCGCCGGTGAGATGAATGTTGGCTCATTCGAAAACCAAACGGAGTACAGCCCATGCTGCGAGTGGTCGAACAACAGACGACCATTCTGGTTCTGTCTGTAGTTCCGCCAGGCCTCATGGCGGGCACTTAGATCTCCTCCAACTACGAAGCGGGAACCGGTACGGGTGATGGTGGACAGGTCCTTCTTGAATTTAGCCGCTAGTCCACTGCTGGCGGCACACTGTCGAGGACTCCACCTCCAGGTATCCAGTCGACGACTTCACCTCCACACCAAGGGCCTCGATGATAGAGGTGCAAATATGGGACAGAGTGTGGTATTTTATTTCTTTCTTGACGACGACCGCTACACCCCCCTCCCCCTGGAGCTGGTGCTATCAAGCCGAATAATGTTGTGGTCAGGCAACCAGAAGCTGTCACCGGACTCTTACAGAGCAAGCATTCCAGGTGACGATAGTTAGCGGTTTAGACGCCTTACTGGATGATGAACTTACCGAGCACTTGGATCTGTTCAGGCTTATTGCGGCACTTACGAAGAGCACCGGACATGTTGACGAAAATTTCCATCAGTTCATCCGCTGAGAACAGATCGGGGTTGTTGTTTTGCGCTGTTGGTTGTCTCCAGAATCCAGGGGGGATGGAGAGCTTTGGCCAGCAGAATCACCGGAAGTTGCTTGAATGGGATACACCCGCGAATTTTCTTGCCTTTGCTGAGGAGCACGTTCTTTTTGCGTCCAGGTTGGTTGTTAGTTGCCACCTGTTTTCGGATGCGTTTGAAGTCCTCGCGTTTGGAGCACTGTCTGTCGGAACCTTGATGTGCACCACCACAGTTGGTGCATTTTAACGCCACGGCTCAGTCCCCAAAGCAGTTGGAAGTGGCGTGTTCTTGAGCGCAGTTGCTACAGCGTGGCTTAATGTTGCAGTTGCGTGCCGTGTCCAAAGTTCAGACTACATCTGAGCTGGGTCACTGGGTCACATCGCGATGGCCTCCACGGTATGGCTCCTCATCGTACGATTATGGAGTAGATTGAGCGGATAGCCTGCAGCGCATTGAAAGTGCACCAGGAAAATACAATCCGGGTACGTCTTCACGTTTTCGTCTCTCCCCGTCATCCGAAAGACACCGATTGGGGCCAGCTTGTACCGGTCCTTGAGTTCTTCTTGGATCGCCTTGGGATCAACATCCGGTAGACCCCTGATGACTACCTTGAAGGGCTTTTCACCGGGGATGTCGTGCGTGGAGTATTCCGCATTGGAATCCTTCAGGAATTTGACGGCGATTTCGTATTGCGCTTTCGTTCGGAGCATCACCTTAGTGCCGATCCTGCTGATCTTGTACTCAGCTGCGATGCCCAGCGATGCGAAATCGCCAATGAGCGTCTTGAGTGGCACTACCTTCACCACCAGAGGAGGAAGCTTGACTTTCGCCACACTCGGGCCGGCAGAATTCTCGGTTTCGACGGCGTCGCCGAAATCACCGATGTCGCTGGCGTTCGTCGCGGTAACATCGTCGCGTCCGCTCGTACCATCGGACTGTCCTTGGTTCTTCTTCCTCTTTTTTGTCCGCTTCACTGGGACGCGATGCGACCGACACTACTGACGACGCAACGTGCAGTATATCTGCGAAGGTTTGTAACAAACTATAGGTTTATCGAACAACTCGATAGAGCGAGCGAAGACCGAACTGTACTGCTAGACTTTCAAGCAGAGAGTCATGAGCAGAGGCAGGTTGTAGTAAAATTTATGTTTATTTTCTGGGTTTTTATGTTTCAACATTTGATTTAACATTTCAATTGGTTAGCCTTTGGCTCTTCATCTTTGTTCTAGTTAATTGGTTATTTTAATGTGATGATTGCGTTTAGCGCTAATTTACAGGATACCCTTTGACGGATTTCACGCCAACTCGTCTTCGGAGTTGGCAGCACCCTCTCAGAACCTTATGAAACTTTGTGGGTGTGGAGACTTAGCAATTTTAAGCAACTTTGAGTACTTATTTTTTTCAAAATTTATCTCGCCTAACATTTGATAAGGGTCAAAGTTTTTTGTCGATTTTTTTTTCAAATCGATATAGCTTAAAAATGACAAGCCCTACAAAATAGTGATGTATGGCGAACTTTTAGAAAATAATCTGAAATTTTATAAAAAAAATTTAAATAAAATAAAAAATCGGTTTCTACACTCTAAAAATATATATTTAAAAATTAAAAGTCATTTTCCCAAAAATGGTACCCCTCAGATTTGCTTGATATTTTTTCTCATGAAAGGCAATATAATTACCTAACTTTTCTTCATACATTGCAAAGTGGGCGCTTTTAAGGAAAAAAAGTTGTTCGAACAACAACTTTTTCATGTTAATTTTTTTTTAGCGTGTTTCACTCAAAGTCGAATAGTAATACGCGCACAACCTTATTAAAATCCGTTGAAACTTAATGAGCATAAAGATTTTGACCTTTTGATAATCTGGGCGTGCTTAAAACAAAAATCTAGCCTAACATTTGAAAGGGCCTAATACAGAGGATTTTCCTGCATTTCGAATGGTGTTTTAATAAATGAAAACTCTAGTGTTTTTGTTTAGTGCATAATTTATTTTCCTATAATTCTCCATACATAATTTGAGTTTTTCATTGATTATTAGTCTATCGGAAACAGAGTGAAATTTTTCGAAGTTTCCTTTGAATGTGAAAATCGCTTAGTAGAAATTATGTTTTGAGAAATAGGTACAAAACAATGAAATTTTTGTGTACCAGGTATAGTTTTTACATGACTGAACAGCTCCTTGAGTTCATCGGACATCTTTGTGTATTGATCATTTGATATGAAGCAGAAGTTCAATTTTGTTATGCTTGTATCTGTTTGTTTAACTGCCCAGTCATACAGTTCTTGTGGAGTTGTGATTGTGTTTCCATAATCTCGAGCAAGACTTGCTCTCTTTGCCATTCGTTTGAGAGTTTCTCCAATTGCGTCACATGGGCCTTTCCCATGAGACGTTGCGAAGAAGTGCCATTCTGCTTCCAATCCATACTTGGACTTGAAGTTGCACAAACTGGCAAAATTCTTTTTATTTTTGTAATGAGCCGCTGCTCCATCTGACATGAAAGTAATTTTTGTGAAACTAATAGATTGTTTAATGAAATCTAACAATTTTGATATAAATATTTGAACTGCTATTGTATCATGGGTCAATACTTCTGAAATAATAATAAAGCTTAAATTTTCCAACTTGTTTTCTTTTATGTAGTAAATTTCGAAAGGATGTATCGTAGCTTGATTATTGTTCCAATGATACCCCTGTGCTGAGTTTTGAATAATAAATGAATAATTTTCAGAAAAGTCGCAAATCACTAAAATTTCACCGTTTTGAAGAGAATTTTTTTTTATTACTTAGGTAAGATGATTGCTCTTTATGAATAAAATCATGGGTTATGAGCTTTTCAACTTTTTCCGTCAAATATTGAACAAACTCATCTGCAGGTTTAATAATAGTTTCCAAATTACAACGGTCGGTAGTCAACCACTGTTGAAATAAAACTTCTTCCATATCATCTGCTTCTAATACTGATGTAAGTTCCCTCACGATACTATCTGTGGAAATGCATTCTTCACATGTACGATAAAAACAATCTATGGTTTTAATAGGACTACTGCAAAGTATTTTGTCTGCAATTTCTTTATATGAATCAAATTTTACACTATTAATAATCAATTTAACATTTTCATGTATAGTACAGACACATACATTATGTGTACCTGTACTATCCAACAGTATGCAATGCTTTAGTCGGAGCTGAGTGAACGAAGTAAATCCGATTTTAACACTTTTGTATTTCTCTTCAAAAATCATAAAAGCCTCTTTAAGAGACATCATCAATAAACGTTTCTGAACATGCTCTTATCCATTGCGATATTCAGAAACATAATCATTACTTCCTGGCATAGGCCTACTAATATCATCACTGTCAAAGAAATTTAAAACAATTTGTTTTTCAGTATCATTAAATCCATGACCACTTCTTGCTTTCTTACTACAAAGAATACCTTGTTCTCTGACTAGCCTTTTCATCTGTTTCACTGTATGATGGGGTGCATTAAACTCATTAACTATTTGATTCACTGACCATGATTTAGGGAGCACTGATAACACTTTTAATTTGTCATTTGTACTCGTAGAAGGCAAATTAAATTTCTCCTTTAACTGCATGATCATTTCGTCAAAATCATTTGATTTGTTGACATCGTCTGAATCCATCCCAAATATATTTTTACGCACTGCCTTTGTGATCTCTGCAGATTTTTGAACACGATAATTCATACTTCTCATACTTCTCGATGAAATTGGTGATAACTGTAAGGTTGAAGCTATACAATTGAATTGTTCCACATTATATGGACCTTGGATCTGATCCGCTGATGGGATTGATTCTAGCGATGGATCTGTATCTGTAAAATTAAAGAAAAGAAAAAAAAAATATTACCACACATTAATATATAACGCTGTTAAGGTGATAGTACCATGAACGGGGGTGGTTTTGATAATAGGGGTAACTTTGGTAATGCAGCTAAGCCAAAAATTTATGACTTAAGGCACATCGTACGCAATATTTTGGATAGGAAACCGATGTTCCCTTCCAAAATAATGAATACGAAGAGCATTAAGTCATAACTTTTTGAATTAGCTGCATTATCAAAGTTACCTCCATTATCAAAGACATCCCCGTTGTTGAAATGTTGAAAATGAAGTTGTATCTTCGATGTACAATCCTTAAACCACACAGTTGAAACAGTTAAAGTTATTATTATTTACCTAGTGTATCATCAAATTCCTGATGTTCTGATTGCTGATGACTTGTTGATGGTTGCGGCTCTTCAAACTTCCGAGCATGGCTTGATTCTTTTCCATCCGATCGCCTCTTTTTCGGGAGAGGTGTCCTATTGTGCACTAAAATTCCACGACACGATTCACAAATATGCATTGTTACATCCAATTGATGATCAAAGCCCCATGAATGTATTTTCTCTATGAGACTTGATGATAAATTACGTAAATTATTGCGGCTGCAATTGGGATTGTTTATGTTGGCACTACATTGCACCCTTTTAATAATCAATTCAGCAGATTTTTCCATTGTTGTATATATAAACACTTTTTCGTTTCAACAACTATGCAGCACTACACTTTCAACAACTATGCACTACAGCAACTATGAGCATTGTTGTGATATCACCAAACTTAAATATTAGATTATGTCGGTAGAAACAGACTGCGGTGCTTTAAGTTTATACCTTATATCTCTCATGTGACTACCTGCGTTGTTATATAACTGCTATATAGCAGGTAACTTAACGATTATTTTAGGCATGCCTTAAATAATCGTTAAGTTACCTGCGCTATTATATGTATTCACTTGAGAGATGAGGTATAAACATATATGCATATTGCTTACTAATGGACACACCTAATACATAAAAATAAATGAATGATTATTTTTCTAATTAAATTAATCACAAATACATGAATTGAAATCTTTTCATGAATAAAACATACTAAGTGATTTTTACTTAGTTTACCTGTTGATTTGGAACAATTTGAGGGTGGTTTTATAGAAGTTGGATAGAGTGTATGCATATATTATAATACAATCCATCACAGGAAAGTGCAAACCATGCTGAGATGGCTGTTCCTCATTAGAACGTTTTGTTCTGAACTCTTATTGGACGATTTGCAGGTAACTTCTCTGTACCCTTTTCAAATGTTAGGCTAGATTTCGCCCAGATTATCGAAAAGTATACCCATAAAGTTTAATCGAATTTTAATAAGGTTGTGCGCGTATTACTATTCGACTTTGAGTGAAACACGCTAAAAAAAAATTAACATGAAAAAGTTGTTGTTCGAACAACTTTTTTTCCTTAAAAGCGCCCACTTTGCGATGTATGAAGAAAAGTTAGGTAATTATATTGCCTTTCATGAGAAAAAATATCAAGCAAATCTGAGGGGTACCATTTTTGGGAAAATGACTTTTAATTTTTAAATATATTTTTTTAGAGTGTAGAAACCGATTTTTTATTTTATTTAAATTTTTTTATAAAATTTCAGATTATTTGCTAAAAGTTCGCCATACATCACTTTTTTGTAGGGCTTGTCATTTTTAAGCTATATCGATTTGAAAAAAAATCGACAAAAAACTTTGACCCTTATCAAATGTTAGGCGAGATAAATTTTGAAAAAAATAAGTACGCAAAGTTGCTTAAAATTGCTAAGTCTCCACACCCACAAAGTTCCATAAGGTTCTGAGAGGGTGCTGCCAACCACTGGATGAGTTGGCGTGAAATCCGTCCTTTGTGGGATTGTTTTGGTTTGAATTTAAAAATTTGATAACCTACCTACTTGAGCACCTAACTACTTAAACTAGGTTGCCAAATCACGAATGATCTGGTGGTTTGATCGCAGACAGGCGACTCTGAACCTTTCCAGCGTGGAAGTCTTTCGCTCCTTGAGTGTTTGAAGACCGGCCAGATGGTGAATCTCAGAATTACGAGTTCGCGGTGGACTGTTAAGGATCATTCTGAGGATCTTGTTTTGGATCCTCTGAAGCTTTAAGTGGTGGCACTTAGCACAACTCTCCCAGATTGGCATACCATACTCAATAGCCAGCAGAATGATTTGCTTGTGGACAGCAAGCTTGTTTTTCAGGGACAGGGTGGACTTCTTGTTTATCAGAGGGTAGAGCGACCTGATCAAGATGTTACACTTGATGGATGTCTTGTCCACATGGGATCGGTGAGGGTGAGACCAAGGTAGACTACTTCACTCGACCATTCAATGGGAGTGCTATCAAGATGGATCTTGACGTTAGCAGGCGGAACAAGCCGAGGTGAATACGAGTGTGGAAACAGAATGGTTTGTGTTTTAGCTGCATTGATACAAATCTTCCAGCTCTTAAAATAGTCGGACATCATCCAGGCCTGATTGTAGTTTACGCGCCAGAGCACGGATCACTCGACCCTTATAGATGATGGAGGTGCCATATCCGAACACTGACAGGAGACCACCACCCGGCAGGGGAGGAACGTCTGACGTGAAAATATTGAATAGGATAGGCCCAAGCAGGCTAACCTGAGGGACCCCTGCATCAACATTGAACGTATCAGAGGGGAAATTGTTCAAGTAGACCTGGAATGATCTGTCCGACAAGTAGTTTTTGATGATCTTCACGAGGTAGATCGGAAAGTTATATCGATGCAGCTTGTACACTAGGCCATCATGCCAGACATTGTCAAACGCCTTCTCAACGTCCAACAATGCCATGGCAGATGTATTGGAAACGGCCTTGTTCCACTTGATGATGCTAGTAACCCGTGCGAGTTGGTGGATGGTGGAGTGGCCTTTCCTGAACCCGAATTGCTCTTTGAGAAAGATGTTATTATCATTTGAAAACACCAGCAGACGGCTGAGTGTTAACTTTTCGAATAGCTTCGAGATGGAGGACAAGAGGCTGATGAGGCGATAGCTTTTGGCACTGGTAGGATCTTTGCCAGGCTTGTGTATTGGAATGACTTTGGCTAACTTCCAGCATGCAGGGAAGTAGCCAAGCTCCAAACATTTGTTGAAGATAACGGTAAGATGGTTGAAGAAGTCAATACTCAAGTTTTTCAACTCGAGGTTGACTACACCTTCCATACCTGCAGCCTTCATGTTTTTAGTACTTCTGATAGCTGCTATCACCTCATCAGTCGATATTCTACTATGATCATGTACTACTACGGGGGTGTCAGCGACTCTAGTCATTGCCTCCAGTACGGCAGGCCCATGGGGGCTCACCATGGTTTGACCAAGATTATGTGAAATCACAAAATGTTGGCCAAGAGCATTGGCCTTTTCAACTGGGGTTATCAGTAGGGATGTGTCTAAGTGGTCAACAGAGGAGAGAGGAGGGATCGGTCTCGACTTATTTTTCAAAGTTTTGGTCATCTTCCAAAATGGTTTTGCACAATCTGGGAGAGAGCGAATCTTGTTGGTAATCGTTATTTCTGAGTTCCACCATCCTGGCCTGGATAATTTTGGTTAGTCTATTGACATTGGACTTCAAGTGGGGGAGCCCAGAACGCTGGAACTGCCTACGAATGGTGTTACGGAGCCTGATAAGATCTTTGGTTAGGCTGTCAAGGTTCAGAGTATGACTCACCTGTCTGGATGCTGGTACGTGTTGCTCCCTGGCACGGGATATCGCCTCTTCGATGGTTTGCAGACACTGATCAACTTCTTCGTACGACTCCGGCAGGACGTCGTAATCGATTGCTGTGTCCACACAGCGCTGATACTGCTGCCTGTTGACTCGATAGTAATTTCGCCGGTAAACTTGAAACCTATTGGCCGAGGAGCCTACTTCGGCGACCACCGGATAGTGGTCCGAGCTCAGTTCCTGATAGGCGATAGGTTGCCAATGTTGCTGATGAAGATGTCGATGGTGGC
>NW_027040781.1:0-32500 GCF_037179485.1 Ochlerotatus camptorhynchus | reverse complement strand
GAATGCCCCTTACGGAACCCGAACTGTTCCGGAAGAAGAATGTCATGTTCCTCCACAAACTTGTTTAGTCGGCTGAGGATCAATTTTTCGAACAGCTTGCTCAGCGCTGAGAGCAGGCTAATCGGTCTGTAGCTTGACGGTAGTGAAGGGTCTTTCCCAGGTTTGCGGATCGGGATGATTTTTGCCACCTTCCAGATGCTTGGAAAGTAGTGCAGCTCCAAGCATCTGTTGAAGGTGGCAGCTAGCAGCGAGTGCACCCTCGGGCTGAGATTTTTCAACGCTAGGTTGAATATTCCGTCAAACCCGGGAGCCTTCATGTTCTTACTGTATTTCAGCGCTGAGCAAATTTGTTCCTCTGTAATCCGTTCTTCTGGAGGGACGGCACAAGGGGAGGCATCTAACGTCAGGACGCACTGCGCAACCTGGTTCTCGAGTGGACTTGGGATTTTAGAGCCAAGCAAATGCGACTGGGCAATGTGCTCCCCAATCGCATTGGCCTTCTCTTCGTTGGTGATAAGCCGTTCGTCATTGACTCTAAGTGGTGGAATGGGCTTGGGGTGAGACTTCAGCACCTTGGCAACCTTCCAGAATGGTCTGGAACGGTCGTCCAGGTTCTGAACGAGCCGCCCGAAACTCTCGTTCCGGATTGAGACCATTCTGGAAGCGATCTGCCGATTCAGATCGACCATTTCGTATTTACGCTGCAGATCCCCAGTCCGCTGAAACTGGCGTCTACGAACATTTCTGAGCCGAATCAAGAGTTTGGTGTGGGAATCAATTGCTTGAAACTTACCCCTCACAGGAACTCGTCGAAAGCACTCTTCGTCAGCCACGGATATGGCTTGATGGAGACCCTCCAGGGCCCGGTCGATGTCATCCACTGTGTCGAGCGGTGGGTTGTCGTCGATGTGGCGGTCGACCACGCGTCGAAACTGGACCCAGTTGACTCGATGGTAGTCCTTCCGCTGGCACGGTGCAGGGGCCACGTTGTAGCCCAGCTCGGTCAGCACCGGTTGGTGGTCCGAACTCAGGTCGTTGACGGCAACCGGCTTGGCTAATCTGGTGTTTGCCAAGAACAGGTCCAGCGTCGATGGGTTGCCCGTCGGTGATGTGAAGGTTGGTTCGTCCGGAAACCAGACGGAATAGAGACCATGCTGGGAATGGTCGAATAGCAGGCGGCCGTTCTGGTTCTGCTGGTAGTTCCGCCAGACCTCGTGCCGGGCGTTCAGGTCCCCTCCGATTACAAAGCGGGCATTGGTGTGGGTTATGATGGCAAGGTCGTTCTTGAACTGCTGTGCTGTACCATTGCTAACGGTACATTGCCGGGGGCAGTAGACGGCGATGAACCGGACGTTTCCGGTCGATGTTTCCACCTCAACGCCGACGGCCTCGATGATGGAAGTGCGGTAGTGGGGTAGGGTGCAGTACTTGATGCCTTTCTTGATGATGACCGCGACACCGCCCCCCCTGGAGCTGGTGCGATCAAGCCGGACAATGCTGTGGTCGGGCAGCCAGAAGCTGTCACCGGTCTTGAGGTGAGTCTCGGTGAGAAGGCCCACGTCGATGTCGTGCTTGCGGAGGAAGTCTGCAAGCTCAATGTTTTTCGCCCCTACGGAGCGAGCGTTCCAGTTGGCGATCTTTATGGGTTCACGGTCCATAATTAGCGACAAAGGAGATGATAGCTTGGAGCTGTTGTGTTCTTGTTGCGCAGGTGCGCTTGATGATGATGGCCTGGGCCAACAGTGTGACGATCTCATCCGTTGACAGCGGAGAATCGTCTGTAGCTTCACCGGTTGTACCGGCCAATCCCGGAGCAGGGGGATCCGTCGATGGCCCGGAGGCTTGACCGGGAACTGCAGCGGCAGCCAACTGTTGGTTGAGCGGGAGCGGCGGCAACACTGGAATTGGCCGTGATTGGACCGGTGATAACGGAGGAAAGTTCTGCGCGTTGTTTTCTGGAACCTTCTTGCGACCGGGCTGGCTGTTGGACGAGGCCTTCTTCCGGATCTCGGCGTATTCGGCCCGCTTCGGACAGGCCTTACTTGTGGCCTTGTGGGCGGCACCGCAGTTGGCGCATGTGGGAGTGGCTTCCTCGATGCTGTCGCAGTTGTCGATCTTGTGGTTTTTGCCGCATTTGATGCAGCGGCTGGCCATGCGGCAATTCCTGGTGCCGTGCCCGAACAATAGGCAGTTCGAGCACTGAGTGACGCCACGGTGGGTGGGTTTATACCGCTCCCACTTCACTACGATGTGGAACAGTGTGCGTGTCGTCTGGAGATCCTTCACGGTTGTGGAGTTCTTCTCCAGATGGACCAGGTAGAGCTGGTCACGATACTTGATGGCCTTGCTGCGGGTCATCTTGTGGACTTCGACCGGCTTGAGGCCGTTCGCCTTAATCTCGTCCATTAAGGTGGTGGTGTCCATGTCGTGGAGCCCGCGCAGCACCACTTTCAGCGGCTTGGTGGCCTCGATGTCGTGGGAGAAGTACTCCAGCTTCATCCTGTCCAAGAGGGCCTGGACTGCGTTGTAGTGATTTTCGGCCGAGACCATCAGTTTGTAGCCTTCCGTGCACCGTTGAATGGTGCAGCGAAGGCCCTGCTTAATGTAGAAATCCAGCTGCTCCCATAGCCCGGGAGGGAAGCCCTTCACATAGAAGGGTGGCAACTTAACTTTTTTCGGCACCGTCTCAGGGTCCGACTGCGGCTGGGCTCCGTTCTGCAGGGCGGAGAACGGATTGTTGCTCAGCAGCTTTTTTGCTGCTGATACGGTGGCGCTGCTGTCTTCAGGTCTGGGTCGTTTAGTTCCGGGAGGCCCCGGCTGCGGGTCCGCAACGCCTGTCGGGATGGGCAATGGGGTTTTCTTCTGCTTCTTCTGGGCTGGCTCGGTGGTCGCGCCGTCTCCTGGGAGAGTCTGTTTTCCCGGTAAACCGGCACTCGCGTTACCGCGCGATTTCTTACCCATGGCTGGGTCAGCGAGAGCGTCACTACACAACGCGGAGCTAATTCGACTTGCGAACGAACGAACGAAACTAGAGAGAATTCAAATCGACTGAACTGCTCAACAGTCTGGCAGCGAATGATGATGTTGATGAAGGTTGAGACGAAAGTGTGGCGAAATCAGAGGCAGGAAAGCAGCGCTGTTTTATATCTTTTCAGGTTCAAGCAGAATGATGTGCAACCAAGTGGTATTCGTTTATGATGACTGGGCTTGGGGAAAACGTTTCATGAAAACAGTAATAATATTATCATTTGCGCATTTTTCAAACGTTCTTTGATTAAAAATTGGAAAAGTATTTATTTCAGCAGAATTGTTAAGTAATATCCTATCGATTGGCATATTTGGATTCTAATTTCATCTATAAATGACAAAGTTACAAGCGTTCAAAACCTAACACTATTTCACCACACATATTGTTTGATTTGTACCCCAGTATAGTCGACAAAGACGTAGTTCTACGTAAAAAAAGTTATTCCTTTCTAATCGGGATGCTTCTTTTCTGATTATTCAAATCCAGAACACATCAAGCGAATACAGTGCGATGTATCAGATTGAATAAAAGATTGAGCAAGGATAGATCGATCATTTTACCTCATGTTCCACCTTGCTTTACGTGACCCATTATTGAAAGTGATGAGTCGCCCACGCGAAGTAACACCACTTATCAGTTAGGACAATATTTCACCTTCTTGATGGTGATGTGAAGTTGCTTGAGCAAGCTTTCAGATTCAGAAAAAAAAAATACTTACCAAAGGACCTACGACTAATTATTCGAGAATGGAATGTGCATAACTTGAGGATGACCGCTATTCAAGCAGTGACAGTGAATAATCTCAGAAATTCCTCATCTTTGAATCGTGATTTCCACCGAAAAACAGTTCCGGAACGCTGTGGGTCGGAGCACTAAATTTGCGATAAAATAAGAATTTACTTACTATGAAGTAATAAATTAAGCCAAACAGTACATTTATACCCACGAAACGTGAACTTCAATGGGAAACGGTTGTAGCCGGACGGAAGAAACCACTCCTCGGTGGCAGTTCGGCACGCCGCGGTCGGCGTGGAGGTCGATGGAAGTCCATCTTGGTGCCGACTACTAAACGAAAATAACATTTGCTCTTTATTTCTGTTGAACTGCTGTTCGGAGTTGTTATGAGCAGTGCTGGGCGGGCGGCGTGGCGGCATTGTCTGAATCGGTTGAGGGAGAAAGTCTACCCGTTGAATCACGAGAGTGGACGGGGAAGATCGAGGCCTATCCACACCGGCCAGGATAGGAGCACGACAAAGCGCAAGGGCGAGGAAATGATAAGATTTATTTACTTTTAGTATTGTTTCGAAGGAAATTTATTTTTAACGTTTTGTGTTTTCGGTTTTTCCTCCCCGCGTTGAGATTTTAGAGGTAGGTACGACTAGATGTCGGTGGGCTTTCAGCAGCCGGAAGTCCGCAAGATTTAGTGTCAAAGAGCCGGACAATTTACAGTCGTGCGATAAGATTTCCAATCGGGTGCTGGTATGTGTATTTAATGTATGGTATCATTAAATCCTCGACCGCCGAAGGATATTACAACACTGAAATCGAATTACACTATCAACTGCAAATCATCAGATCATCACTGCAAATGTAACAAATTGTCTCGCATTACCACATCTGTGAACAAACATGTGAAAATTGCTTCATCGAGCTCATAAATCATCAATCAATAAATCAATATGGATGGTTCCCATTTCAGCGATCGAATCGAACCGATTCGAACACATTGCAAACAACAATGACTCGATTGTGCTGGGAGCTGGCATATTGTGCCTGTTGCTGCTGCTATCAGCGCCCAGTGGCGGCTTGAGGGGGTGAACTATTTGCACGACGACGAACTTCTCAGCCAAAACCCTTTTCTTTTGATGGAGTTGTAGGACAGTTGGAAGGTAGTTAAAATCCCGGAAGAAGCAAAGCTCACCCCCTCTTTTAACAGGCACCTAGCGCCGCCCGCGTCGAGCCCTTCATGCCATTACACGCTGCATTACATAAGCAAAACATAAATTTCCCGCATCCCAACAGCAATATTCACACCGGGCCCGGGTTCCACTCCAGAGAGCGCAGAAACAGGGCCACCAGCCGGCCGGACCTCGGAGGCAAGAGGGAAACCGAAAATAATTAGCCGAGACATTATTGAAAATTAACAAATGTCAAACCTGCAATAAATAAACCATAACAGAGTGTATAAATTTAATGACACCCTCAATGGACGGACCCCCAAGTGTCAGGGTGGGAAGGTGGCCAGGGAGGGCCAGCTTTATGATCCCCGCTGAAGGCAGTTTTGGGGACCAAGCGCAAATGTTTTGAGGCTACGGCCTGTCACCAGCTGGTTTTTCATCAACACGATCGAGCCGCCGAGACTCATTTAGACTGCCGTGTGCTGTAGGGTCTCAAAAACAGTGGTAAACGAGATTTATTCATAAAAACGTCGGCAACTCCTAGTCGGAGCAACAGCAGCGAGAAAAACACATTGTAATGATTTATACACTAGGTGGGCTCGATTGTTTCTCTGCCTTCCTCTGGTCTGTCAAGGAAGAAACGGGGTACCTACCGGTAGGTACTAGGCGAGGGTGCTCTGATTGTTGATTACATTTATTTCATAACCAAATGTCTCAAACATGGTAATTTACATCCACTTAACTAAAATTAATTTCTCCCTTATTGGTCGATGGAAATGAGTTTTTCTTTGTCGTGTTGTTGGGCTTTGAGAAGGGACACAAACTTCCTGAATGTGGAGGGACCACAGCACGCTCTCTCTGCGGGCCATTCTTGGAAAAATGGTACAACGCTTGTCTTGTTGCTGCTTGACATCATTGAAATGCAGCTGTTCTCGGCAGCAACCTTTTATGCAATTGCCAAATAAACTTGACTCTCTTTAGCCCATGAGGTTTGTGAACGTTCGACACTTTCGTAGCCCATAATTGAAGCTGCTCAATTAGCACAACCGTGCGCTGATATGCAGAGTAGACGCTCCTCTGCGGTGGGTCTCACCATAAACGTCAAGAAGAGCAAATCGGTGGATGTCAACCCGGATAACCCTTGCAACTTTTTAAACAGAAACCGGCAGATTCCACTATCTTGGCAGCCAGGTATCGTCAGAGGGCGAATCCAAGAGCGATATAGGTGCCCAAATCAAGAACGTTAACGTTAGGGCTGCCTCTTTGACTTTACGAATCATATGGAGAGCAGACCAGATGAGACTGCACGAAAATCCTACCACATACAGTGAAATTTGTACATAGAACCAAATATATGGTGTTAAGAATAAGCGATCCATTATCACTTGTCGTGATTTATCATCGTTTTGCTTGCTGCATCCAATCGGAAGCCCTTTCTCTTCTTTGATTTGTTTTCCGTCGATCTTGTTTTCCGTGCTGAGCACCAATGCTACCGATGCCATGGAGGCAGCTCCCACACCTGGACCCTACCTATCTACTCATCACATCAACTCATGAACCGGGGACCAACGGGTTTACTTCCCTTCCCTTCCGAAGGCGTGATCAGAGATGTTATGCCTCAGAACATACTGGCGGCGCTGACTGGAATTGAACCCAGCCTGTTGGGGTGAGAGGTAATCACGCTTACCACTACACTACCGGTGCCGCTTGATTGGAAGCCATGTTTATATGGGGCTGCTCCAATTTACTGGTGATATTCGCTGCTCTGCGAGGTGTATTGTTCAGCGTCCGAGAACAGAATGAGCCAGTCTTTATTTCTTGAATATGTGTGGTTTACATGTTTGAATTCTCAACTGACACAGACGTGTTTTTCCAACATTAGTTCAATTGATTTTTTTTTAAATTATTATTTAAGTTTCTCGTCCTATGAGGCCTGTTACGAGAATTCCCAACTTGGTGGAAAGTCTGATCGGAAGCCCTGTTTATATAGATGGGGGCTGCTCCAATCCACTGGTGCTATTTGTAGTAAATAAGACACTAGCACAGCCGTTGCAGTTGTCTTGGAACAGGTCGGGAGCATTACACATTTCTACACGGAGGTTTTAACTTGTCGTAGAAGATTTTTACAGACGAAATGTTGAATTTGGGAAAAATCTGATTTTTTTCTATCGCAGCATCGGACTGTTTCATTCATAAGAGCATTGAGAAGATTGAACATGTACCTTCAGGGCAAGCATCAATATATTGTATCTAGAAAAAAATTGTCTGCTGAGGAGTGCTCGACTTTCCCTGACGACGTAAAACTTCTCTAGCAGCATGGGTCTATCTTCTGTGATGTAAAGGTATGCATCGAACGTTGCGAGAACGTCGATGTTTGTCTCGGTTGCATACGCTTTGAGTGGACGGTCTACATAATTTTGGACGTTAAATTCCTTCTTACTAAAATCAGGAGTCTCGATCAATTTTTGGAACTTATGTTCGGTAAAAGTGTTCACCTGCGCTCCTGAATCGATGAGAAATACGCAATTCATCACTGCTACTTTAGCTGTAATGTATCCATCATCGAAGTCGCTTAACGCCACTTGTATTCGTTGCACTAACTCAGCGCTTGTCTGTGGGATATAATTCAAGTGGTCATCGGTAGTTTTCAGTTTGTCCTCAACTCTGCAATCTATATCGATCGTATGATCAATTCGCATCAACTGACGTTCAGCATTTTTAGACCCACCAATGGTTCGATCAGATGCTGGATCAGATGTACAGTCCTATTAAATAATACATACTATCAATTCATCTCTGTTTGAACTTCGATGACATTTCACTTCGGATTCTTTCTTATAATGAATATTCAAATCTTTAAGTTTAAATTCAAACTCATCTATTTTATTATAGGTGTTCGAAATTTCGAAAGGTTGTCGTAAAATTACATGAACTATGTATATAATTCTTATTAAATTTATAATAATAGCAATAGAAATTCAAGGTCTTAAAAAAATCTCCGAGAATTTAGTGAATAATTCATCATTTACTGTTTAAAACGAGGTTTAGAATTATGTTTCAATAATTTCACTCACTTTTCCGATTTCAACAGCATCTTCCTCCGACTTTCCAACTGTTGCGATCTGTTGAGGTGATTCTTCATGAATTCTGATAAATCGTTGCTCTCTGTCGTCGAAATTCTGGGCAATTCGGAGGATTCATTGGCTTGAAGACAAAATCGATCTTGTTGGCAGCATAACCCGAGCAAAGTCGGTTAACGAAATGAAAGCAAATCTAGATGAAAGTTTGCAGTTCCTATCATAATGAAAACTCATTTTGATTTCAATTGTCACGACATAAGTCTGATATCATATTGTGCTTTCATTATGCAGTTAAGACTTTTTAAATGAAAGCAACTGAACTTGAAGTTCTGCTGTTAACGTCTTGTTTAAAATTTAATTTAAGCTCATCTGTCGTTGAACTAACGATTAATGTTTATTTGTTCCCGGGTGAGAGCTCAAGTCTTTCAGCATGAGAAATTATGAATGCAAAATCAGAAATCAAATTGATTTCACCCTGGGCATTGACATAACCTTGAGGATTGCTTAACTGCAACCAGGTCCAAGGCCTTGTCTATATCTTTACATTTTGAAAGATGCACAACAGTGATGTCAGTTGTGATGTAGCGGACCAAAATTTTGTTGAAATTTAACTACTACCAAAAATTAAATAATTGTGTAGTTAAGAATTATGATTTTAACTATGAATTGTTTTTCTTGAGTCTAATGGCTGTAAAAATTATTATTTATTTTTTATTTATTTATTTGGTTCAAAACTTTTGGAAAGCGACATCTCACACGTACTACCTTTTAATTGTGCTTGATCGAGTGGCGATTTTCTTTCCTTTAGATCAAGACGATGAAGTTTTGAAGAAGACAACGATATTAACTATCTGCACGCTGAATCAACACATGGCCATGATATGATTTCATATCAACAAAACCATCATAACAGATTATCAGGAAAGCCCTTAAGTATGGGATCCCGGAGAAGAATATTTGAAGACCATGCTTCACATAGAAAACCAGCGCAAGGCACGATGAAGAAGGAAGCGGTCGATCGGCGGATTATTGGCAAGAGGTGACTAACAACTGAAACGGGTTGAAAACAGCCACGACAAGATTGTTCACTGAAATGGTGGAATCAGAATACAAAGACTCGGAATATACTCTCAGTGATTCGAGTAGCGATGATCAACTGAACATCCCGGATTTCAGAGGTTGCTCTAACGACAAGGATGATGCTTTCCTAGGATTCGTCTAATTAGTGCCATAATAATAAACAATCGCGCTATTGTCAAACTCTGTGATGGTAAAATCAACTAACATCATCTTTTACTTTGCACCAACCTCGATCATTATTAAAAGGTAAATATTCACTTAATTTAATTAGTATATTATACTGTCAATATCGTTGCAACTAATTCATTTAGGCATATTTAATTGACCTGCATTGATATTGGAAAATGGAGACTCACGATTCAGCATGGAGAGTGAATGAGCGCCGTTCTAGGGGTTGTTTGGGGCATGTTGTTCATTTTAGACATTATAGTTTGACGTGATCACCATGATCCACTCACGTTCTGGGATGTGGCCTTGAGACTTGAGATCCGGTCCCTTCTGCGTTAGCGTTGTTATGATATACTTCGTAGATTGGATACTAGCGACACTCACAGCTCTGAAATTCTCAATTAGACTAATTTCAGGAATAATGCAAGGGAGTAAACATTGGATCCAATCTAAACAAGAGTAACAGAAGCATGACTGTCGCTATACCCGGCCACGCCCATTTTTACCATAACTAGGGAGAGGGAAGGAAATGTTGATGTAGTACTTACTTAACGAGAGGCCACCGACTTAGCGACATCCTCATAAGTGCTACGGAGTTGGAGGGTTGGGTAGGGTATTCGGTTAGGATTCACCTCAAGTTGGTGATGCAACCAAAAGTATGTATTGTTTATTTGTTGTTTATTTAATCTCTCGATAGTCGGCTATCGAAAAAACACATTCATTTTTTTTGAGTTATCATGAATTTTAAGAGTCTTGGGATTAAACCCATGATTTTCTGCTCATCAGCCAAATCGATCCCTCCAGGGTCATCGAGCATTTCATAATCCACAGCGCTTCGCGTCAAAGTACGAATATAGCTTGAGATTCGGCAAAATCAAAACAAAAAACAAATCAAAAATCAGAAATCAAATAGATTTCATTGAAAGCAAGATTAGTTTTCCGTTTGATTCAACAGTGTAAAAGTTTGCTCTTGTTTTTGCTGTGTTAACCGTTAAGTCAACCAAAACGAGTTTAACTGGAGTATTCAAAATACGTTACATCATAACAGCAAACTTTGAATTCAATTTGATCTCCAGCTTTGCTCGGGTACCACTCCAGAACCATTTTGGAGTAGTGGCAGCTGGCCAAATAGGGCCAAAAGATGACTTAGCCTCTATACTTGCGGATGAACGACAATACACGCTTTTTCAGGCATTCTTCGATGTAAACTCAAGATTTCATCGTCGAGGATGTGACGAATGGTTCCGATTTCAGGCCACAACTGCAATTTGCTTGCCAAATCATGGCCTTTTTCGCGAACTTGTCGGCAAGCACGAACTTGAATCTTCCCGGCACATCCCCACGTCCAGTCGCGATGTAAAACCTTTGACCGGGAAGCTGCTTAAAATCGAGTTTGAAGTATGTTTCGTCATCGATCAAAGGGCAGCTCTTGTGTTTCGTAAAAACAGGGTTCTACAAGAACCTTGCACGCTTTTTAGTCACGGAATAGGGTAGAGCGCTACTTCGTCGTAATCGCCCATTTCCGTTCTATCGATCAGAAAAGTTTAATAATATCAATGGTTTCACCGTGCACAAATCAATAATAGGTTTGTTACGATGCGTTAGTGTTTACGTTTTTAATCTAGTTTACAAGGCCACTTTGGGGTGCGTTTTAATTGAATTAAAAAAAAATGATAACCTACCTAACTAAGAATAACTTAACCAAATTAGCAAGATAGCGATTGATCTGATGATTTGATATCAGACAGGCGTCTGTAAACCTTTAGAGGATGAACTCTACTCCTCCAGTGACTGAAGACCAGCTAGGCGGTGGATCTCAGAATTATGAGTCCGCGGAAAACTGTTTGGGCTCATCCTAAGGATCTTGCTCTGGATCCTTTGGAGTTTGAGGTGATGAACTTAGTACACCTCTTCCAGATTTGCGTTTCGTACTCAATGGCAGGGAGGATGATTGGCTTGTGGACGGCAAGCTTGTTTTTAAGGGAAAGGGTGGACTTTCTGTTGATAAGTGAGTAGAGCGACTTAATCAAGATGTTGCGGTCGCGACCGTCCATTATTTCTCTCTCCATATGGATGATACTGGCTGGATGGATGGGCGCTACTGTTAAGCAGTCCCGGTCAGGGTATCACCCCTGCGACTGATGAATAGATCTCAGAAGCCGCAGTGAGGGAAACTCTTCAAAAGCTCTCACTGTGGATGCTGTGGTTGCTGGATGGGCGCTACTATTGAGAAGTCTCGGCTCGGATGTTCTTGTTGCTAGATGGGCGCTACTGTTGAGTAACCTCGACCCGGATGTGATTCACTGTCGTTGTTGCTGGATGGGCTTGTGATGGAGGCCCGCTGTTACTGTATTTGCTATCTGCAAACACTGGATGAGTACTATGGTTCAAGAACATACACAAGAACGAGGAAGACTCATTTTGATAAGTCAAGGCTCCTCAAAATGTAGCATTGCAGCTTCTGCAGCTAAACTGTGCAACTATGAGATCGACAAGGAAATGTAAGCTGTAATGAGGGTGGTTGCCATTGATGGAAGGGTAAGGATCCTAGCTCATCGGAATTGGGTGAAACAAGGAACGATGAAGGACCTAATAGACCTGGTACGAGATCGAGAGATAGAGAAAACCAACGAGGAAGAGTTCCAAAGAGTTCATGGTCATGGAGAGGCATCATTGGTAGCAGCAGTGTCATATGGATTCCGCAACCATCATGCAGCATTTAATTCGAGTGGAAGAGGTAGAGAATTCTAGTATAATCGGTGTATAATGAGTCACGCCAAGAGAAAAACAGTTGAACTCGCATCACGGTTTTCGAAAGATTCCCTTTCTTTTAACTTGGCAACAGAGGACTTCTACATCAACTTCAAATGACTTCTAGCGAGAAAAAATAATAGCGACTGTAGTAAATCATTATATCAGTGATTTTGTCAAATAATCTTAACAAAAAATAGTAGAAATTCTCATTACTGATCATTACCAAACGTTTCTTCGATTATATTTTATATTTTATTGTAATACCTTTCGTGGACCTTTCATAGCATCGTAATGTTTGTTTACTTTGCACGATAGTTAGCTGGTTTGACAGTTCGATAGGTAGACTTGGCTTCACTATTGGCGTGACTCATTATACACCGATTCTAGAGGATTCCAACGAGCAAACTGTGGTGGTGGAAGAGGAGGTAGAGGATTCTCTAGAGGAAATAATCGTCCCAATTGCTGGAGATGTGGAAGCGTGTCGAGTGTCAAGTTTGCAGACAAATTGGCCATATTGCACTTGTTTGTCCATCAAATTATACAGGAGATCAGAGAAGACCGTTGAAGCAAAGAAGAATACTAAGATGAAACAATCGGAAGAATAACTTTCTATTTTAGTGTCCTCCTTGACGGTCCCTTTCATACAATGAATACCCCCCGTATGCAAGGTAATTTTGTGGTTTTGCTGCCCCTCGGTAGGGATGAAATTGTTCGTACGGGGTTCGGACCAATTTTCGAAACAAACTTCCACAGCGGTGTTGTATTTTACAGCAGCTTGAAACTTAATTTATTGTTATTAGTTTTAGTTCATTTTTATAATTAAATTCACCTTACATTTATTGTTTCCTGATTTCACATCTATCTTTGCAGGTTACGTTCACCGCAGTACAATCATTCCACGGTCCACTACAAAATAAACCTAAATGTCCATTTATTTTCTATTGAAGAATTTGTTTTACTTACCTCTGAATGTGTATTTAGCAAGACAAAATATTTGCACCACGGATCAAACTATCCCTCGAACGACGAACTCAAAAACTGTTCCAATTATTTGATTAATTTAAGGTTCAATTTACTTTGATGCTTTTTGGAAAATTTCAAAAGCAGTTTTTTCCAACGCATTATTTCAGATTGCAAAAAGCTTGCACTATTCGATTCCTTTTGATATTTTACAAAAAATGACGCGAGCTTTTTGCAATCTAAAATAATGCGTCGAAAAAAACTGCTTTTGAATTTTTAAAAAATGCATCAAAGTAAATTGAACCTTAATTACACTGCTTACAATCGATTTGCTAGTCACTGTTTGTTTTTTATTTATGTTACTCTCTCACACTCTCATTCGCTTTGTTTCCACACGTTCCGTCATTGACGTTTAGGCGCAACGTTCATTGCGCTCCGCAGGTACGGCACGGCGCAAGGTATGTGACCAGTGCTCGGCGGTGCGGACATACCCCCTTCCCGTAATTCTGGTAAGGGTCCCTCCATGGAGCCAGATTTACTATCCTGGATTTCCAGCACCGCCAATTTCGTTACCGGGCGCTTGTACTCTCCTTTCGCCGTCTTCACCATCGCCTGCCTAATCTTTCCATCCGTCCAGGGTAGACTTCCAACACCACGCCCCGTGTCCAGCTCTTCCGCGTTCCTTCGTCTGCGATGTAGACCAGGTCTCCACGACTAACTGGTTGTGTCGCCTAGTGCCACTTCGATCGCTTGTTGATCGTGGGCAAATATTCTGACACCCATCTCTTCCATAGCTGATCTGCCAACGCTTGGGAGCGTTTGAAGCTGTCCCGCAAAGCTTCTGCTTCATTTGTTTGGGGAACCACCTCCGCTTTACCAGTCGCTCCGATTCCTTTCACAAAATGGTTCGGCTGTATACCTGAAGTAACTCGCGCCAATGGAAGTGGAGCCATTCTCGGGATTTTCGGAATACACTTCCTCACTCTGCACCACACGCACGCCTTTGCCACTGTTTTCAATTCCGTCCGGAGACCCTCCATCCGTAGCACATCTTCCTCGTCCAAGAATGAGCTGAGGTCGAACAAACTGCTGTTTTTCTCCAACGGATGCCATTCGGTGTACGGAAGCTCTCGGTTTTTTAACAGGATCTTGATTTCTTCCCCGTAAAAATCCGACTGCGCAGAACGCCACAGGTAGGCATCAGCACGTTGAAACTCCTCTCGCTTCAGTGGAACCACCACCGCTTGTACAGACCACTTCACCAATCGTTGCACCCTTGCTGGTGTCGACACCGTTTCAATCGCCAAGCCTTCCCGTTTTCTGATGCAATTGGACGTGAACCGGAACATGCACGCTACCGTTCTGACCAAAACTTTCCAACGCAAGAAACGCGTCGCATCTACCACGGACTCCGCTATACGCGCCCATCGAATCCAGGATCGGTCAACCGGATGAACCGATCGCCGTCAAGTCGAAGCTGGGATGGACGATCTACGGACCTACCCATTCAAGCCACTCAGAAAAGGGAATAGTTGGACATCACAGCTGTGACATCGTATCCAACGAGGATTTGCACGACCTGTTACGGAGTCATTACGCCCTGGAAGAATCTATGATGTCCGTAGCGCTGCTTCCCGAATCCAGCGAAGACAAGAGAGCGAAAGAGATCCTGCACAGCACGACCATCAGAATTGGGAACCGTTTCGAGACGGGACTTTTGTGGAGAGAGGACGACCCACGATTCCTTGACAGCTACCCGATGGCGGTCAAACGGTTCCGTTGTCTAGAGAGACGGTTGGTAAAAGATCGTAGCCTGTACGACAAGGTAAGGGGGCTAATATCCGATTATACTAAGAAGGGGTACATCCATGTTGCTTCAAAGTCTGAGCTAGCTGAGTTCCAACCGGATGAGGTGTGGTATTTGCCACTGAGTGTTGTAATACATCCGAAGAAGCCAGGGAAAGTCCGTTTAGTGTGGGACGCTGCGGCCGCAGTAAATGGGGTGTCGCTGAACTCGAAGCTTTTGAAAGGTCCGGACATGCTGAGCCCACTCCCAAGCGTATTATCGAGGTTCCGTGAGCAAGTTCATTGCGCTCCGCAGGTACGGCACGGCGCAAGGTATGTGACCAGTGTTCGGTGGTGCGCACAGAAATTTTTGCGCTCTTTTTTTTATCAATACAATCACCCCAAAATCAGAGATGTTCCATTTTTTTAATTACTCGATTAACAACTAATCGAATATTTTTTGTTCGCTGTGCTGTCATTTTTCTATCAATTAGAGCGCAGCACATGTTTGAAATGATGGGTGATGATCCTCTGGAGAAGTTAATGCTTATATCGGCATGATATAACCGATTGCAAATATTTTACTTTTCGGTTCGTTAATCGATTAATCGATTATTCGAATGAAAATTGGCCATCACTAGATGAATGCGAAATGTAATTTCAAATATATGGCCATACATAAATAATGATACAATTTGAAAGGGACCGGGGTTAATCACAAATTACGTCCCCATGGTAACTGACATAAACACGAGTGCGGATCGGTTGGTTGAAGCAAGAGGAGGCAGTTGTTGAGCGAAAACTTGCAGCAATCGAGTGTGGAAAAACCGAAGCTGAGTTGGACGCGAAAATGTTTGAGTAAAATTTTTAACTTATTTTGAAAACGATAAAGCTTAATCTAATTAACTTTACGGAACCGAGGATTCTTGTTCACTATACAAAACATCTTAAAACTATAGTCAAAATGTACGACACAAGAAACACTCTATCTTCCGCTATCCAATAAAGGTTGACTGAAAGTAAATTAGTATTTTGGGAATCGAAAATCTTTGACAGTGGTTTGTTAACACTTCTATAGAGAGCAACTGGTGATCTCGTTCAGAAATAACGTCAAATGAAACTCGACAGAAGAAGAAATATTGTGCACAAACACCTGGAAAATCCGGAGTGGTCCGGTTCCAAGCTGTCTTACGTGCTGAAGATGCCGAAAACAACAGTTTGTCGAGTGCTCAAAACCTACAAGGAAACTCTGAGTGTGGAAAGGAATCAGCGGACCTACGAAAAAACTGAAACCAGGGATCTTCAGCTGTGCAGCAAGGTGTTGAGGTGCGTTAAAGCCAAACCCGGTCTTTCGATCCGAGATGTGGGCAGAAGGTACAACGCCAACTTTCAAATGGTGCGGAACATCCTTGCCAGGGATGGATACAAGTCGTACAAAGCCAGTAAACATCCGAACCGACACATGAAGCGGAATTCAAGGGCTGCACTTTGATCGATGACGAAACATACGTCAAACTCGTTTTTATTCAGCTTTCCGGTCAAAAGTTTTACATCGTGATTGGAAGTGGGGATGTGCCAGGAAGATTCAAGTTCGTGTTTGCTGACAAGTTCGCGAAGAAGGCCATGATTTGGCAAGCGAATTGCAGTTGTGGCCTGAAAACGGAACCATTCGCCACATCCTAGACGATGACATCCCAAGTTTACATCGAAGAATGCCTGAAAAAGCGTGTATTGCCGTTCAACCGCAAGTATAGGGGCAAAGTCATCTTTTTGCCCGATTTGGTTAGCTATCACTACTCCAAAGTGGTTCTGGAGTGGTAAGCTGCCTACAAGATCGATTTTGTCCCCAAGCTAATGAATGCTCCGAATTGCCCGGAATTTCGACCAATCGAAAAATACTGGGCAATTTCAAAGCAGCGACTTTGACAAACAGTACAGCCAAGTGAACACTTCCTATGTGTTTTAACTACATTGATACAAATCTTCCAGCTTCTGAAATAGTCGAACAGAACATCCAGGCCTGATTGAAGTTTTCTCGTCAGAGCACGGATCATTCGACCCTTATAGATGATGGCAGTGTCATCCGCAAACATCGACAAATACCATTAGAACTGAACCACACGGAAGAGGAGGAACATCTGACGTAAAGATGTTGAAGAGTATAGAAGGAATGATCTGCCCGGCAAGTAGTTTTTGATGATCTTAACAAAGACATTGTCGAACGCTTTCTCAACGTCCAACAGATGTATTGGAAACGGACTTGTCCCGCTTGAGGCGTTACTGTACGATATTTTTTAACCTTATCGCCATCGTCTCTCTCTCTCTCTGTTATCTCGATAGCCTTAGCATTCAAGTACGTGATTGGTTGATAATGGTCAAAAAGTTTTGTTAAATTTTCGAAAGTTTACCAATGATAAACTACTAAAAAATTTATAAAAAACGTATATTACATCAATTCCGCATCAACTTATCTGATAATAATTGAAATCCATTCAGAAATGGCCAAGTCATGAGCGGTTAAGACCTAACACTATTTCATCACACAATTTTTTGATTTCTGCCCTAGTATATTTCACAGGCGTAGTTCTAGGTAAAAAAGTGCTTTTTCATGATAGTAATGAGCCCTTAGAAAAATATTTTTAGCACAGATTGACAAAACTAGCACTGGTAAAATTAGTTCCAAACATGATTTTTTTTATAGAATCTAATTAGAATTAGTTGCCTTACTTTAATGTTAAACGTGATATATATAAGAGACAAAACTTAGGTTAAAAATCTATCTACCTATCTATGACTTTAAATAATCTTTCAACAAAGCATTCAAAATCTTAAAACGAACTTTTCAGAAGATTTGCAAAACCGATGAAAAAATAATGTCTCTTTGGCATATCGCTGCGAAAATCCACCATAATATGAAAAACGTTCGGAAATTACTTCGATCTAGGAATGAACAGAGCGTCACATCATATTGAGGTGTTGAATAACTGTCATTTTGAGATCAATAGTGGAAGCAATTTGGCTGCGTCTCTGATTGTCATATCTGCTCCTGGTAAATACGGCAGCAGCGCCATGTGGCAAACTATGGTGGAGATTTCACCAGACTCCCAAATGTACTATTGCGCATGCGACGCTCTCGGCCTCACAAGGCAGTTGGATGAAACGTCATATGACAATCGCTGGTACTACTCTTCCAGGATCTTCATGTTTGTATAGATTTTACAGAGCTTTTCACCCATTTTCAAAAAAATCGTAGCAGTTTTCGATGATTTGACAGGTTTGCTAACGATATCCTGGGCAACTATCATTTTTCGGACTTCATGCGTATTGGAAATTCTACCAAAAATTCTCGAGCTAGTAAACATTGACTACCTCAAGTGTCAAAAACATCGATTTATGGTTCCAACCGAATTGTTTTGTCAGTTGCTCTTGACCTAGTGCGCATGACCCAGTTTAACGATGACTCTACAGTTGGACTCTAACTTGTGTGGTTAAAAGTTTTATCGGAACGGTTTACTTCATGACCCTGAAAACCAAAGCTGTGTCTGTGAAATACAAACATATCGTGCAAACCGCACATCATGGACAGCTCAATTGGGTATTTGATCTAATATCCGTCCTTTCTAAGCTCAACCTGCGTATTTGAAAAGAAATGCAATGTTTCTACGAAAGCTAAATTTTATATTTATTTCCTTTAAAATATGTACTGTTGGAATTGAAAAAGAGCCACAAATTGATTATATTCTTTTAAAAAGGCAACACTGATTCTTGATTCCAAATTAGTCACACGGGTTTCAATTCCGTCCAAACGTATTGTAACGCCATTGGATTTTCTTCGTCATACGGATGAAGGCAGATAAAATTGGTTCGCTTGGAGTGCTTCTTTTGTATTCGGGAACAATGGGCGTACACATTCATACTGGTGCTGGCCTACACATTGGAATGGAAAATAGGCAGCTATAAACGTAAGTTGTCCAAATTTTGTTTCAACAGAAACTCCCAAAGTTTTAAAAACTTTGGTTTCAAATGATGAAAGAATTTTATGTTTGATTCGTCTATGAACAATGATGGCAATGCCACCACAGGGTCCATCAAGACGATCATTACGATAAATGAAATAACGCGTCCCTCTTAACCTTATGGTCAGGTTTAAGGAACGGTTCAGTTATGAGCTCTCAAAAAGTTAAATAGTTCGGTTTCATTAGCTTTAAGAGATCGAGCATTTTAATTTAAAATATTTAATGATTTAAAATCCATTACTGAATTTCAAAGTCACGACAATATTGTTCGCAAATTTTACTCCAGTTTGAATAGCATCAAACATGGAGTTAGATTTAAGCATATCAGTAAGCATGTCGATTAATGATTTCTGTCAAAATTCCATTTTAGAAGCAGTAATGCTTCCTAAGTCAAAATTTTCAAAATTAACGTTAGAATTACGTTGGTTAGTATTTTGATTTCTATCCGGTGTAATAGTAGCATAGGTAACTCCATTAACTCGCAGAACGTTGTTAGCAGCAAGGGGAGTAGGTATAGATGAAAAATTTGAAGCAGGGGTGATGTTTGTACCTACGGGTACGAATGTAGAATTTGTTCCTCGCTGATCGTTAGTAACAACAGAGGAATTTGTACCTGTTCGGAAACGTGAAGCGTTTCCTTCCTGTCGCTTAGAACGAGATTGTAGGATCGCTTTGCGAGTCTTACATTCCCAAAAATTGGATTTGTGGTTTTCACTACAATTTGAACATTTAAATTTCTTACGATCTTCCTTCACAGGACATTCGTCCTTTCCGTGAGAGGAAGCACCACAATTCATGCATTTAGCTGGTATGTAGCAATTTTTAGTTCCGTGACCCCATCCCTGGCACTTACGGCACTGAGTGAGGTTTTGGAAATTTCCTCCAGTCTTCCTGAAGTGTTCCCACTTCACTCGGACATGGAGCATAAGGCTAGACTTTTCTAAGGCCTTAAGGTTGTTTAGTTCACTGGACTTGAAGCGAACTAAATAAAAATCATTAGAAATCCCGTTGCGCGAATCGCCAGGACGGGATTTCATTTTCATTTTGATTACTTGGAGTGGCACAACTCCAGGTAATTTTGCCAGTTCATCTTTGATCTGATCCACTGGGCAGTCCTTTCATGACAACCTTGAACACACGTTCAGGTGTCGTAAGTAAAATATTTGTGCTTCTTCTCAGTAAGATACTTGAGAAGACATTTAAATCCGTCCAAGGTTTCAGCCAATACACGGCATTCACTCCGACATCCAATTTGTAGTGAAAACTTAACTTTCACGATGTTCAAAAGTTCCATGCGAAGAGCATGGAAATCGGAAGTGGTTATCACAATAGGGGGAATCGTTTCCTTCTTGGCATTACGCTGGGAAAGTTTACTAGAATTTTTCTTGGATGATGGATCATTTTCATCATCCGTGAGCAAATCAAATTGATTACTCAAATTAATTTCATCAGAAGGGAGATCAAGAGTTTGCCCCTTTCTTTTGCGTTTAGGCACCATGGCGGCAGTAATTTTTTATCCAAATCGACTTCCAAGCAGATTACTATAAGAATCTGAAGGATCGAAGAGGAATTTTCCAAATCGATATCCAAGAAGGATTATCACGGGTAGGGTCCAAACAAGGATCGAAGAGGAATAAGAGTTGAACAAGGTAGAAATTTTACAGGTTGAGCACTGAAAAGTGCTGTTTAAATTTGTTGTAGCTTTAGGTAGTAGTTACACTTCCTTCAGCAAAAAGCAAATAGATACGCACGGCAAGAGAGCACGATGCGGACTAAAAAACTAGATACTGTATAAAAATATCAATTGTAGGCTCAGCTGGCAACAACATTTCCAAAGACTCCTTAAAAAATGGTTTGGATGTCTTTCGCGGTGTTTGTCTCATTCCTAGTGTAAAACGGAAATTTACATGATTATCCGTAGAAAATTTCGTAGATTCTCTAGAAAATTTCCTGGCGGTATGATCGGATGTGCTTATTCCCGACCTCTACTGTTTTTTTTCTTCTGAAAGCTGCCCTTATGGGGAGCAGTGCATTTTTAATAACAATCTCACAATGTATACATTTTTTATACTTCGTGGGCGTCATCGGCTGCTATGGATATAGTTCCAATACGTGTCGAGAATAAGGATCCCACAACGAAACACCTTAACGTAACATATAACTGGCTCTGATTACCCACCAAGAGAGACAGACAACACTTTAAAAACTCAATGTTAAATGAAAATTATATGCGGGGCTGTGGTGAGGAATGCATACGCGAACAAGGTAGATCTCCACCGTAGGACCACCAGGAGGCAGTGCCCTCGTCTGACAGAGATACCCCGACGGCAGAAAAAAAAATAGAACGGTTAAAGAACACGATCAGCGCAGCCAACGACGATAGCGCTGGATTTAGTTGTACGGTTGGGCGTCCTTCAGGAAAGCAATCAGCGCCGTCACCGTCGGGGGGTCGTCACCAAGTAGATTCCAGACGTTCTCCAGGAGTTCGTGTTGTTCGCGTAGCTTCTGGAATTCCGGGCAGACACACAGAACGTGTTCCATCAAGGCGGGGATGATGCAAATTGGACATACCTTGCGGAAAAGTGTCCCACGGAAATTGTGAGAAATCCTGGCATGGCCGGTCCGGAGTCTTGAATTGATCCTTGATCTTCCTCAGCAAAGTGGTTCGCGACTGGAGCCATTCCTGTTGCCAGGCTTCCATGATTGTGTTCGTAATCCAACGCCTGGCGTCTAAGAGGGGTACGTTCCTGATGTAGCCAGTCTGTTCGCAGTATCGTTTCCGGGAACACCACAGTGTCCGGGAATCCACGTAAAGACGGTTGAAGGTGGGGCGTGCCGTGTAATGGCTTGTATCCAGGAGTGGCTCGAGGCTTCAGCTTCCAGCGCCTGGATGACTCTGTGTGAGTCCGTTAACACGAGGATCGGTCGATCTGCCGGAGTGATGGCTGCATCTAGGATGGCTGCGGCGTCCACAGAAAAACCGAAACATTCCTCCGGTAGACTTTGACTTATTGCAGTGTTATTTATTGGAGTTATTCTCAGATTTAATCCTCCATTTAGGATACACTCACCATCCAAAGTATTCTAATAAAATTCTAAAGAAATAATGCTCCGGATTCATTTTTATCCACAAATATCTTCAAAAAATAAAATAAAAAACTAATGCAAATGCAAATTAAGGTAGGGCCAATCAAATGACCACTAGGGTAAAAAACTGGCTTACTTACCCGATTTAGCTAAGATTGTACGACAACAGCACTGAGTGTTCATTAAATGACAATTTGACCGCTACTTCTTTATCTTTCAAGGTAAAATAGAACCAAAAACCTGATTAGGTGCTCATTTTTCAGCTATTTGTATAGAGCTCATTGATCAATTCACTGAAAAGTGTGATTCAATATCATAATTGGTCACACCACCTTTCAAGCTCGGTTTCAATTGCTTCCAAAAGCCTTCTAACTGTGTGATTCTAATTTGTATGGTAAGCTCATAATAAATCTCACAATTCGTTTCGACAGCACTCATTCGTATTTTAGAGATGAACTAGCCTTAAGGCTAAAAATCTCTTTAATAAAGAATTAAAAAAAAAGCACTCATTCGCTCTAGATTATTACCCATTTCCAAACCAGCTAAAAGAAAAATATTCATCTAATACTGTAGCTTATACCACGCACATGCGCCACACAGCATCACACGACCACATCGATAGCACACCGATAATCAGCCGGTCCAATGGATAGCTATGTATTAGCTTGGCCGGCAACGAGCGCGTGGGTTTTCGTATTTGAAAGCCGGTATTCACCTGGTTCATGTATAGCATCATAGGAAAGACGATAGAACGTAAACAAACACATCGCAATTTTTGACTCACGACCTCCCGGTTGCTGGTGACTGATAATAAAAACGATACTTGAAATTCGGACTGTGAGGTTTTTCGAGCGAAAATATTCAGAAGCATAGTGACATTGAACGTGAACGTGGTCGCGGAGTTGATTTTGTGCGTCTTGTTGTGTGCCATTTTTCGGAAATTGAAGCAAAATGGCTAATCCAAACCAGGAGATCAAGTACACTAAGGTAAGTTGATTGACACTAATAGTTCTTAAAATCTGAGTTGAGATCGGTTGCGAAGTTATGTTTCGATAGGGGGAAATATTTTCCCACACCTCAATCACGATCAACACGCAACATGGTAATGGGAACAGATTGACATGCATAGTTCACAAGTTGTTGCTGTTTCGAAATCCAGTAGAAAACGTGAGATAATCGTTGTTTGCCGTGATTGCACAGAACCGTCGTTGCAACACACTCCGTGCAAATGTGCATAAGGTAGCTGAATGCTGAGCAAGTAGGAAAATTAGTCAAACATGGCCCGCTGGAGGTATCCTGCTGAGCCCTGTTCAGGCCAAAACAATAATGCTCCGGCTCATTGTCTTTCTTCGAGTGCTTACTCAAGGAGTGCTGCTTGTACAGGAGAAGGGTTTGGAATTACGTAACGTTGGGTTCTTTGTGCGAAAAAGACAAATCGTTTTGGCTGAAGGGCATCGCAGCCTATGTTATCAATATATCTGCTTGGATGATGAAGAAGATTCTTCGAGTTCTGCTGGTGTAACGCATTCCGGGCGAACAGTGTTGCCAGTGCTCAAAGTAACATACATCTCAATGTACCGGGAGAAAGCATGGCATCTTTGCTGAAATCATGAGAAAGATCACTAAAAATAGCATCGATTGGGCGCGGTCGATAAATCATTCGGCTCTCGTCACCTCCCGCTCCCATTTTCTTGGTGTGACCCAGCGACCGGGCAGTGTAAGACGTTAAACGTAAGATCTGCGCGGATCGATTTTTATGACCCGAGCATAATTTACATTTTCATCGCCTAAAATGCATAAACAATTTAAAACATTTAATACCTCACTTTTGCGAAGGGTTGCGCTCGCTGGAACCCTACACTGGTGGAGAGGATTCGCAGGACAGTTATATATCTGCGAGTGCCATCACACTTTTGCGGTCCATCAAGGCGCAGGCATCGCCGGGACTTGCGTCCGGATAACGGACTCAATAAGTTTCGCTTTGGGATGACGACGACGACGACGAGAGATGGTATCGCGAATTACGACGCATCGCATTACTTAAGTCATTTATCTTGTTCGTGCTCAATGTGTTGCCTTTTTGTCCATCTTTGTTTCTTGCTAAACCAGGGGCCGTTCCATTGTTGGTGACTTTTGAAGGTTGTGAAGTTGCCGTTTTGACTCTGAGGAGTAAGAGAAAGATTTAATTTATTTTGTGGAGTATTCGATTGATCGATAGGGATAGGGTTTTGCAAAGGAAACGTTTTTGATGAAGTTTAAGGGTCTTGTTACGCAAGGAGTAAATTGAAATTTTTAACACTCACAGTGCTCTATTGTGAGATTTTGATAATATTATTCATGTTTCCCATTTCCCTTTAGTCATATTTTTAATATTTTAGTTATCTGCCTTTGTAATTCATAAACATTTGAAAGATATTTATATGATCTCCTTGCCCTTGGAAAAAGAAGTGTTTGTATCAATTGCCTTAATATTTTACTTAATATTAACATCTTCAATCTGAACAATGTCATTTTCATTTATCAATTATTGAAAAATAGGATTTTGGTTTGATGCTTGAAGTGTTAATATGCTTGAATAAAAATTATCCTTCGGGTACTACACCAACAACAAAACATTGCACTTGTTGACGCACAATCGGCGATGCAATTAATAACCACATACATTTTGACATCGTCAGCGTAGAACTGCCGGCATCCAGATGGCAGTAGACACAAAAGCTCGTTGACGAAAAGCGAAAACAGAAGAGGTCCCAGATTACTTCCTTGGGGAACGCCGGAAACGTTCGTGAACACTTCAGAACGAGAAGCTCCCCAAGTAAAAAAAAGTTCTAATAAAAGGCTATTTGTGGCTAAAGCAGCTTGGTTGAAGGCGGTCTATAGAAATCTAAGCAGCCTCATTTTTAAATCGTTATAAGAACTTGAAAATTCCGGTACCATAATTGAAGAGCATTCCAAGCAGCTTCTGGTGGAACTTGAACGGAACTTTTAGAAAATAAATTTAAAAAGGTTTTGTCCTCTACACCAATTCTATATTTAAGTTCGAACTTTTATGAAAGTTATTTCTAAAGGCAGGTATTAATGTGTATTGATTTATCAGCATTAGTAGTAGAATTGGAGCTATTTGAAGGATTGTCCCAGTCCTTCTGCGTGAGAACTCCAGCACGAACCGCTACGTCATTTGAGATATATTAAAGTGAGCTGTTGTCCCGCCTACTGTTGGTGTTTCCAGTGCTAGCTGACTGAATTAAATACGAAACACAACACTTTGAAGAACTTTAAATTTGTATTTGCCTGCAATGTATTCCAACACACTTGTGGCGCAGTAGTTAGCAATCATAGATCGCATGCCGTATACTCGGGTTCGAATCCAGGAAATTACTCTTTAATTTTATTTATGTTTGGATAGAATGTTGATGATTTTTTCGAGAAACTGATCATTTCATATTTACGTATATTTAATTTTGTTAATAATAAACACTTGTGTGGATTGCTTCATGTGGCTTGAAAGTTCTGTCGGAACTTTATTTGAACTCTATGGAACTTGAAAGTTCTGCCAGAACTTTATTCGAACTTTATGGAACTTGAAAGTTCTGACGGAACTTTATTTGAACTTTATGGAACTTGAAAGTTCTGTCAGAACTTCATTCGAACATTATAGAACTTGAAAGTTCTGTCGGAACTTTATTTGAACTTTATGGAACTTTGAAGTGATTTTAATCGTTGAATGCAGAACTTTTGATTGCTTGGGTCCAATCTTAACGCAAAGCGTTTACCTTAGATTTTAACCACGAGATGAAGGATCCAGACCCTCCGAGTTTCTCAAGCTTGCTCAAAAGAATGTTGAGGTCTACTAGGACAAATACAGCCTTGTGATTAGTGTAAACAGCGTCGATTTGTCCATCAGAGTCCATTTTCCGAACGCAGAGAGACAAGAATTCGGTTTTGGGTAGAATCAATGCTGAGCCGTGGAGATAAAATTTTTACAAGAGCTGAAGAGCGCTTCATTGATGATGATCTTGAATACTTTGGAGCAACAACATAGTGATGTGATGCCTCTGTAATTTTGGACATTCCTATTATCGCCTATCTTGTGGACGGGGAACATATACAGATTAAATAAATTCACAGACAGATTAAATAAATTCACCAAGGAAGTGAGCAACGACTCCGATCACAGCTTCAGAACGGACGCTGGAATGCCGTCTGGCCCGGCAGCAAACGAGAGTTTCAACCTTTGAAGAGCTAGATTGACGGTATGTTCACTGATGTGAAACGGACGGAGCTCAAATGCATCTATTGGAGAATCGCTTATAGCAATCGTGACTTGATTTGGCGACGAATCTACCTTGGTCCGTAGTCTTCGAGCATTCTGGTTGTACTAGGTGGGGTGAACGGTAACCTCCTTGGCGGTGCTGTAAATTCTCAAAATCAATTGAACATTTTTGATGAAAATGTGAAAAGCAGCTATCCGCTATCACAGGGGACCTCCTTTGAATGGGTGACATCAGTTGCTTAGTCATTTGACGAAGGCATGGATCATTCTCATTTGAGAAACGCTTGATATCATTCAATTGAGCTCTGGTCGACATTCCGGCGAAAAAGCTAAGCCAACCCGACACCAACCTGACTTCTACCAAACCCCAAACCGATTTTGACCCAACATTGACCCGGGTGACTCGACTAGCACAGAAACATGTTATCGATTTGCTGGTCACTTATCAACTGACTGTATTTCACCTATCGGTTACACGTCTTGTGTGCATGAGCGAGATTGCGTGTATCATTGAGAGTGAGTGCTATTAAGTGTATGTGTTAAACAGTATAAGTATGGTAAGTATGGTTTGTTGAAGGTAAGGTTGAACATTTAGGTACTACACTTTATTTAATTGATTTCACTTGCGGCAACATGCCGGCCCCCGTTGACAACGTCCAGTTTCAACAGGCATCTTGGTCCTTTGTTGTAGCTTCTTCGTCCTGATCGGTTGGAAGAACCGACACTTCAGTCACGGTTCGCTTGTAGCGGCCGCCAGTAGTTTTCACGACGACCACTCGAATTCGGCCGTCCTTGCCCGGAATGGTCTCGACGATACGCCCCAAAGGCCAGTGGAGCGGTGGCGTATTCTCCTTCAGAAGGACTAGTTGACCTGGTTGTAGATCGGTGTGTTGCTTCCTCCACTTCGTCCGTTGGTGAAGCTGGCTCACATAGTCACGTGAGTCCAAAGGTCCTGCAGCGTTTTCTTCATATCCTGTAGGCGACTGAGCCGTCCAGGATTGATGTGGCTCAGATCTGGTTCCGGGATTGCGACGAGTGGTTCCCCGACCAGGAAATGTCCTCGCGTCAGAACCGCCAAATCATCGGGAGAATCGGTGAGCGGCGACAGGGGGTGGGAATTGAGCACTGCTTCAACTTGCGTGACGACGGTGTGGAACTGATCCACCGAGAATGCTTTCAGTCCCATGATGCGACGGAAATGGTATTTGAATGATTTGATTCCCGCCTCCCAAATACCACCGAAGTGTGGCGAGCGGGCGGGGATAAACCGGAACTTGATCCCGTTGTCCAAGCAATGGTTTCACCATTCGTCACCCTTGAACTGCTGCAGGAACTCTTTACACGACGCGATGAGCTCACGATCCGCCCCGACAAAAGCGGTCGCAGTATCGCAATGTAGCTCCACTATACGTCCGCGACGCGCGACGATCCGCTTCACGGCGTTGATACAGGACGCGGCGGATAAATCGGCAACGATTTCGATGTGCACGGCCTTCACCACCAGACAGACGAAAAACGAAACGTACATTTTTACCGACGCGCCCCTCCCATTCAGCGGACGAACGAGAAACGGCCCACAGTAATCCATTCCCGAATACAAGAACGGTCGTGCTGGTGTAGTCCGCACTTCTGGTAACGGTGCCATGATTTGAGTTGACAGCTTAGGTTGACACCGAAAGCAAGTGACGCATTGACGAACTACTGCACGAGCTAGATCACGACCCCGGAGTGGCCAGAATCGTTGACGTACCGTAGCAAGCAGAAGTGAAGGTCCACCGTGCAATGCTTTGAGGTGTATTGCTCGCACGACCATTAAGCTCAGTTTGTGGTCGGACGGTAGCAAGATCGGAAATCTGGTGTCAAATGGTGCGTTCGAGTAGCGTAAACGACCATCGATTCGTAGCAACCCGAATTCGTCCATGAAAAGGTTCATATTTCTAAGAGGGGACTTTGGTCCAAGATTCGGTGGCGTCGGGAAATTCTTCTGGAGGGTGTACCTCTAGACCTCTGCCGAGAAGGAGGAACGTTGAGCGAGACGAGCTAAAACTTTCAGCGCATGATCACATTCATCAGGCGACAGTGATCCAGTTGAGCGCTGCTCCTTTGGCAGCTTGCAGTTGTGGTAAAACCTGTAGCAGTAGGCAATACCTTTCAGCAGTTTGGCGAGCTCTGAATATCGGTCAAAGAGCTCTTGATCTACTGTGCTGATATGTAATGCGACGGCACGACGAGCCTCCTCGTTGACGGTTGGTTGGGTTTAAGTCCGTGGAAACATGTCTCCACTCGAATGCTTTTGTAAGTCGTTGAACCTCAGCCACCCGATTGGAAATGAAAACTTTCCAGATGTTGGATCTCGACTTCAGCCAGTGTAGAACGATTGTGCTGTCGGTCCACATTGTCGCTGGCGCTGTGAATTCGGTAGTTCTATGCAAAGTGTCCACGAGCTGACATCCAAGTAGCGCAGCACAAAGTTCCAGCCTTGGAATGGATTGTCCACGCAGTGGTGCAACACGAGATTTCGAGGTAAGAATGTGACTATGGAGCTCTCCCGTTTCGTCTGGCGAAACGACGTAGACACAGCACCCGTAACCTTTCGTGGAAGCGTCACAGAAGCAGTGAAGATAATATTGATGAGAAGTGTTTGCAAGAATCGTTCTCGGAACTTGTAGGATCGATAGCTGCTGAATGTCAGTTCGATAAGTCATCCACCATTCTTGCAATTCGGTAGAGAGCTCCGTATCCCATGGCAAGTGTTCCGCCCAGAGAGTTTGCACAAACATTTTGGCACACAGTACGACAGGCCCGAGCAGACCGATGGGGTCAAACAAGCGGGACATCTCGGACACAACTACCCTCTTGGTGATGACGGCGTGCTCAAGAAGGGCTGGTATCTTGAACATGAGCTGGTCGGATTCAGGAAACCACAGAAGGCCTAGCGTCTTTACGGCAGTCGAACGATTGATTTCTAACTTTCTGGAGGTTTCCCATAACTCAGGAGGAACGTTCTCTAGTGCCGTACTATCGTTGGCCGCCCATTTTCGATAAGCTGGCCACAAGTTTCCTGAAGGGTGTGTAGATCGTCGTGCCCAGTCAATACGTCGTCGACGTAGGTTGCCTTCCGAATGACTGACACTGCGAGAGGATAGTGTTCTCCGTCATCAGTTGCCAATTGATTGAGTACTCGAGTCGCTAAGTACAGTGAGCTGGACAGTCCGTACATAACCGTCTTTATCTGGTAAACACGAATTGGCTCGGATGGATCGTTCCTCCACAGAGTTTGCTGGTATCTGCGGTCATCCGGATGTACCCAGATCTGCTGGAACATCTTCTGTGCATCAGCAGTAAAGGCAAAGCGTGGCATCCGAAAATTGATGACGGTTGCTTGCAGCGGTGGCTGCACTGTGGGTCCAATGTACATGACTTCGTTTATCGACAAGCCGTTAGCACCATGGCTGGATCCATCGAATACAACTCGAGTCTTTGTTGTTGTGCTCTCTGGGCGATGTATGGCGTGGTGGGGGAGGAAAAACTGTGGGCCGGATAACGCGCGCGAATTTACCTCCATGTGGCCCAACTTCTGGTACTCCTCCATAACGTTACTGTATTCTTCATGAAAGTTTTCGTCAACGGCGAACTTCTTCTCCATCGACAGCAGTCGACAAAGTGCAGGAGTATACGAGTCCCCAATTAGCGAAACCAATTCTTCCCGCAACGGAAGACGAACGACGTATCGGCCATTCTCGTCTCTCGAAATGGATTGCTGGAAATGTTTCTCACAGAACTGCTCGTCTAGAGTGAATGCCTTCTCGCTATCAAGATTCTCAATCTCCCAGAACCTTTCCAACTGGGAATCGAGCGACTCGTCGGTGCAGAGATGACTAGACTGCACAACTACCTCTGTGGTAGCTTGTTCCGTGACTTTGCCACAGACGACGAAACCAAGAACGGTTTTTTGGAGGATTGGATAGCCAGTATCGAGAATGATCTGCTGGTTTTCCAGAAGCAAGTAGAAAAGCTCAGCGCCGATGATGACATCAACCCCTTGGCTAATGTTGAACTGCGGATCGGCAAGTGGAAGATGCCTTGGAATCCGCCAGCGTGTTACGTCAATGCTGAAACTGGGTAGTGCAACGGTGAGCTTCGGTAAAACCAAGCAGTCAAGATTGGATGTGAAAGCACCAAAGCGAGAGGCAATCGACATACGAATACGTTAACCATAGACTGTCCGATACCGCTGACTGGAGAATTGAGCTTTGTTCGCTTCAAGTTGAGCCTTTGACACAGTGCTTCGGAGATGAAGCTGGGCTGGGATCCACTATCCAAGAGCGCACGAGCGTACTGGTACTTATTGTCCCCATTCAGAAGCTTGATCACGGCAGTAGAAAGCAGCACGGCATTTGTGTTCTGTTTGTGGATCACTTCAGCACTTTGACAGGCATTATTAGGAGGTAAATTTGAATCGAACGAGGCTACAGACGACGAGGGAGGTTCGTAACCGAAAGCGGACGACAATTCGCGGAACGACGACGCGACTGGTGAGGTGTTCAAAAACTCAACCGACCGAGAGCTTTGTACCGAAACGAATTGCGGCTGTTGATTTTGCAAACTATTCGATTCAGCAAAGGAACTTAGTTGTACCGGCTGTTGTAGACGGTTGCCCATTGTGGCCGAAGGTGATAAATGCAACATCGTATGGTGTTTTTTCGCGCAGGTTTTGCATCCGCCACTGGTACAGTCCTTCGCTAGATGGGCCCCTTTCATGCAGTTGATGCAGAGGCCGTTCCTTTTGATGAGATCGAATCGTTCGTGAGGAGTGAGGGACTGGAATTTGTCGCACTGAAACAGCAAATGGTGCTGCTGGCAGCAGGCGCACGCAATAGTGTTCGATGAGCTTATGTGCACAGCAGAAACACGAATCTGTAGCTCACGTAGAAACACGATCAAATTGACGTTTGTCAGAAAACAAGCAGACCCGATCTTGATATCCGATCCAGGTTGGAACTGAATAATAAACAAATTCGCTATTAGAATAGTGCACGATATCATAATCCGACAACCCTGGGTTGCCCTAACCGTTCTCAACACCTTCAAATGCAGCTTACGATCCTTAGTTTCACTACCACGCTTGCTATGATCCTGCCTTCTCGATTTTTGAACCTGACCACATCGGATTTTACAAGTGGGTGTCCAAAATTAATTTTCGGTTCGCGGCTTCCATTAAGTACAACTTCTATTAATTAAAATGAATCGTGACGAACTTGTCAGCACTGAAAGAGGAAACATTTTAAAACAAACTGCTGTCAAAGCATTCCAGATCTGACCGCTAGGAGCACTGCACTTAAATAAAGAGTGCGTCCAGATATTAAATTACTCAAACTTAAGGCTCAAATGTCAATCAATCAATCACTTGCTTGTATTTGTTTTCCATTTTGGTGGTATTGGTGTTATCGAGAATATAACAAATCATGAAAAACTAATACAGCTACATCTTACGTATTTTATGAGATTTGATAGATGGGTAGTATTGAAATCATGCTGCTTAGTATATTTAGTATATTTTCTTAAAATCTCAGGTAGGAGTTCGTCCCAAAAGTACTCGAATGATGCACCCCATTCTGCCAATTTATTTATGGTAGGGTAAACGCTCCTATAGTTGCGGTACGTTAGAAGCGTTAGGTTCCTATAGTTGTGTATTGAGTCTCCATACACAACTATAGGAACCTAACGCTTCTAACGTACCGCTACTATAGGAGCGTTTACCCTAATAGTAAGAATACAATAAAATACCCAAGTACCAAAAACGACTTGTGATCTGACGATCAAATGGTGAAACGACCCCAATCAAAAAAATGTCACTGAATCTGGATATTCAATCTATATGATATATATATATATATATATATATATATATATATATATATATATATATATATATATATATATATATATATATATGATATATCATAATGTAATTTACTAAAAGCCGACACTTATCTGCACCTAGCTTCCTTCTGTCAGGTTCATTCTCAGGGGGTACAAAAAGAGCTCCAGGAAGTTCATAGCACCTCAAGCACCCCCACCAATGATGAAGGGGAAAATTTTCAATTTTGTATCGGCGATGGAATTCACAAACATCTGCATTCATGATGAACCGATTCCGCAAAATCAACGCTATCCACCCTGATTGCAAAAAGTCGTAAACAGTTATGTTAAACCAGCTTTACCAACGGGACACAAAAAGTCTATTGTGTAATGGCATCGACGTTTTACATTTCGACGATTTAACCATGGCGAAACTTGCCATTAATCTTCCCGGTGGTCGCCGTCCGTCGAACGAAGGTAATGTGCTTTATTCAATTATTCATCTGTGC